>NC_000074.6:115162747-115385247 GCF_000001635.26 Mus musculus | reverse complement strand
TAGGTGGATGATTTATGAAGAAGAAAAATTTAGAAGGTATAAGAACTTGATGCCAATATCTACTCTGCCTCTGGTTAGGGTCTTTCAGCAGGGTATGGTCAAGCACAGGGTACCACTCCATGAGCCAGAGCAAACTGTAGCCCTCCAATCCATTATCAGATTATTCCACTCATGGGTCACAGTCTTTGTGCTCCAATGACTACTCCCCACTTGAAGGTTACACTTCCAAACACTGTTCATGTATGACTTTGGATATTGAGTCTCCAACACAGGAATATGCCGAGCTGACACTCAAGCACAACACAAATTCGTCATATAATTATAGACCCATCGATGCTTGGAATTTTAAATGAGGAGATTTCACAAACAAGTATCCCTTCAGGGGCAGGGGGATGTTTGTGAATACATGAAAGGAGAGGAATGGAAACCTCCAAAAACGACATCCCAGAAGATGCTGTGTGGAGGGAACACTGGTACCCTTCCAGCAGAGCAGAAGGACCCCAATAGTCCCTGGAGACTTTGTCTTCACCTCTTTATGCTTTATATTAGTGATTTTTTCCTCCTGCTGTAACAAAGCAGCTGACCAAAGCAACTTAAAAGAGCAAAGGTTTATTTGGGTCATAGTTAAAGTGATGTAGGCTACACACAGTGCCAGGAGTGTGAGGCAGTTGGTCACATTGCATCCATGGTGAGGAAGCAAGTGTCCACCAAGAACCTTCCTGAGAGCAGACAGGCCCAAGGGCAGAAGTTAGCATGATGGGTGGATTCCTTTATAGAAGTGGGGAGAAAAATTGGGGAAGAAATTGAAAGTATGGCCAGACCCCAAACAACAATCCCTGGATTGATGTTGTGTGAAGAGCCACTTGTTCTCCTAGAAATCAGGGGGTGGCTGCTGTAGTATGATGAATGCATGATAGGCAGATGTATGCACAGGGATCCCAGAGTTCCCAGACACCCTAATATAAACAACAGCAAATAAGCACACACCCCAGGAGCTTCAGTGTTACTCCTCTGTCCTTAGGAACAATTTACACATGGCAGAGACACTCTGTGGTGTATGATAACAGAGACTAAGCTTAACCAAGCAGAGCTTCTGGGGTTGGGGCGGGCATCTGAATATTCACCCAAGGATGGCACTTCATTCTCCACTTAAAATTGCAGAGCAGTAATGCCCATTGAGTTCGAGTTAGAAATCAGAGCAGAATTTAGAGGGGAAAACACAAAGCCCTCATAACTGATAATATTGCAGCCAAACCTTCCACTGACGACGTTATAAATCTCTAAATCTTTAAAAACTGGCACCGACAGTATGAATATGATTTTATAGTTTCCAATTTTTCCCAACTGAAAGCATGCTTTCAGACTATTAGTAGCTGCTCTTTTTCTTTTCTTTTTCCATTTCTCTCTCTTTCCTTTCTCTCTCTCTCTCTCTCTCTCTCTCTCTCTCTCTCTCTCTCTCTCTCTCTCTGTGTGTGTATATATGATGTGCCCATGTGGAGGCCATGTTGATGTGATGTCAGCAATCAACCATGATGGCTCCTTCACCTTATTAACCCAGGCAGAGTCTCTCAGTTAAACCCAGAGCTTCTCACTATTGGCTAGTCTTGGTAGTCACCTTATTTCTGAATTCTGCCTTCTGGGGCTGGAATTGCAAGTGGGATGTCATGCTCATGTGGCATTTATACAGGTCTCCTGGGAACCAATTCCAGTCCTCATGCTTGTGAGGCAAGTGCTTTAATTGATAAACCATCTCCCCAGCTTCACTGTGTGTGTGTGGGGGTGGGTGGGTGTGGGTGTATGTGTGTGTGTGTTCATTATAGAAGGCAGACATTAATGATAGGTTCCTCAATTGTTCTCCACCTATTTTTTTATACTGACCTCCCACCCCATGTATTTGTCTATACTATCTGGCTAGGGATCCCCATCACTGCTTTCCCAGCACAGGGACTATAGATTATAGATAGGCATGCACTGCTATGACCAAC
This sequence comes from Mus musculus, assembly GCF_000001635.26. Classification (NCBI taxonomy): domain Eukaryota; kingdom Metazoa; phylum Chordata; class Mammalia; order Rodentia; family Muridae; genus Mus; species Mus musculus. The sequence goes on along the minus strand of NC_000074.6, from coordinate 115,383,262 downwards.
TTCTTGCATGGGGAACAAGGATCTGAACTCAGGTCCTCGGGCTTGCATAGCAAGCACTTCACTGACTAAGCCCTCCCCTCCACCCAGCGCTGTTTTTAAACTTATTCGAGTGCTTCTTTATTGAGCATGTGTACAGTATCAGGTTATATTTTAAGTAGACCCTCCGCAGACCGACTCAGACTCAGCACCGGCAGTGTAGCAGGCTGGCATTATCATAGCACACTCGATTTCCAGATGAGATACTGAAGCACAGTGGTGCCGAGCAGTTTAATGACGTTGGACAATTGCCACAGAGCCAGCTCACTGAGCAGGCTCTCCTTCACTGTGACCTGCCACTCTCGGCCTAGAGTAATGTACATGTAGTGCCTCATTTGAACAACTGGATAAAGATCCCTTGAAAACGTCCTGAGGTAGATACTCCAATGGTATCTGCATGTGTCTTTACTTCCTTGGGATAATTTTCTGGGAGAAGGACAGCATAGGGCTTATAATTGTATGTCAAAATAATTTTAGAGTCAGGAGAAGTGCAGAAATGGCACAGAAATGTCTGAGCTTCCTGCACTGGTGATACTTTATGTAACCAAAGTATATGAGCAAGGCCATGAAATTGACATTAGGACAGTGCAATCAGCAAAAGACAGAGTTCCAGTCACACACACACACACACACACACACACACACACACACACACATACACACACTTTTAAAATTTCCCTTGTGTCATTTTGTAATACCTTGTCACCACCAAGAAGACTGGACATGGTATATGATCAACACAGAAACTCACAACTAGTCAATCTGCTGAGAATTCATGACTGAAGAGTGGCCAACCAAGATTAGGGTATCTACATCTTGCCCCCATTCCTGGGATCAGGGAACATCACGGGAATGAAGATGGAATGATTGTTAAGAGCCAGAGGTTGGGGAGGAATGCTATGGAATAGTATCTCCTGGACACAGCAGGACCCAGGTTATACTCATGAACTCATAGCAGCTGCAATTGTCTGCATAAGACCTGTAGATGATCAAGCTATCAACATGCCAACATGGATAGGAAAGGAGCTTGTGAGTTTCCACACCTATCTGAGGAGCTATGTTTGTCAATTGAAGGCCACTAAGAAATAGATAGCCAGTTCTCTTCAGTATTATACCCATGATAGATTTCCCATGCTCCAGTGGATGACTCTATACCCATACACATTAGTGGGGAAGAAGGAGAAGAAGAAGAAGAAGAAGAAGAAGAAGAAGAAGAAGAAGAAGAAGAAGAAGAAGAAGAAGAAGAAGAAGAAGAAGAAGAAGAAGAAGAAGAAATAATGTGTAAGGAAGAGAATGGAGGAGGGAGAGCAATGAGGATTAGGATTTGGGGAGTAAAAGTGGAATAATCTAAATTCACAGTATTTCTGTATGAAATAACCAAAGAAATATAAGGTCTTGGGCACTGTTCTATTGTCATGAAGAGACACCACAACAAAGGCAGCTCTTATAGAAGAAATCATTTAATTGGGTGAGTTTCTTACAGTTTTAGAGGCATAGGCAAGAAGTATGAAGACACAGAGCAAGCATGGCCCTGAAGCTGAGAGCTATATATTCTGATCCATAGACAGTGAGGAGGGATGGAGAGAGAGAGAGAGAGAGAGAGAGAGAGAGAGAGAGAGAGAGAGAGAGAGAGAGACTTGGTGGACTGGAGTGAAATATTGAAACCTCAAAGCTTATCCCCAGTGACGTACTTCCTCTAAAGCCATACTTCCCAATCCTTCTAATCCTTTCAAGCAGTGTCAGTTCCTGAGACTAAGCATTAAAATATACGTGCCTATGGACGCTATTCTTATTCAAACCACCACAAATATATACTAATTTTTTTTCTTGAGGCAGGTAGCCAAGAATCCTATCCCACATCTACTGGTTGTACCCAGAATGCTGGAAGCCCAGTCTGGATTTCAGGGGGAAAATGGCCAGGCTCCTTGGCAGCCTGACTGTACTAATACAGAAGTCTCTGTGGGTGGCTAAAGCCTCGTACTGGGTGAATGTGTTGTTAGGCATATTACAGTCTCCTCATGAGGCTGGTCTTGCATGCACAGGCTCTCACCTGAAGTTTTGGGTGGCCAAATGAGGGAGCAGAAAGTTTAGCTGGTTGAGAATCAAAGGAGCTGAGGGTACACCCTTCCTACATGTGTAGGTATTTTATGACCTCATCATAAGATCATTTTCTTCACTTGTAAGAAACAGGGGTGATGTATCCAGAAGGTGGATATGCCTATGTGTTTATTTTATTCATTTTTCTTTGAGTAATGGGGATTGACCCTAGGACCTCGGGCATGCTGGGCAAATGCTTTCACTCTATGCCTGTAGGGCTCCCTCTTACTTTCTATTTTAAGACAGGTTGTCATTAACTTTCACAGTCTAGCCTCACAGTCACTCAGCAATCCAAGCAACTCTGATTTGTGATCCTTCTGCCTCAGTCTCCCACATATCTGGGACAACGGGTTTGTGACACTAGGCTTTATCTATTCCCTGGTCATTGCTGCTCATGGGTATTCTGTAGCTTACAATGATGGCCTTTAGCACTGATAGTTACCTATGCTAAGTCCATTAAAGGGCTCTCTGACTTGTGCCTCTCCCTTTCCAAGAAGGGCTCTGGCAACTTGTTGGTATTCCCACTCAAAGAAAGAGAAAATGAGTCTTAGAGAAATCAAACGAGTTATCATCATCCCCAGAGCAGTGGAGATTGTGTCTGTGAACCCAGACACACATGCTGTTGGCTTCTCTCAGCCTTCATTCTCTCTCTTCCAAATCTGTACAGACAGAGATGAAAAAGTCTTCCCAGACCAAGGGTGACCCAGCAGGCGGGAGTTTAGAAGTAGTTGTCTGTGACTCCTAGCTAAAACCTCTGACATGCTCTCAGATGTGTCCAGGCCCCTCTGGCAGTCAGACAGGTTGGACAGCTCTGAGGAGAATGCTCTAACATATAAATGTGTGGAGATCACTTCCAAATGCAATTTGGGATAGAGCCGGTTTGATTCATTCTGAAAAGAAGGCAGGGAGTGAATTTCCATGCTGTCACTCGGTATGGGAGGATGCTGTCTCCCAAAAGGAGGCGTGAAATCTCTTAGTCACTTCTGATATTCTTCCTGAGCCTGCCCCTGAAGATGTCAGCGCAGTGGATTAGTTGGCCACTAGATGTTATATTGCAGAAAAGGCAAAATGAACCACTAATGTACTGAAGTCATCCATTGTCATTTGAGAAGGCTTTCAGAGGTGTGTGTGTGTGTGTGTGTGTGTGTGTGTGTGTGTGTGTGTGTGTGTTGAGTAAGAGGTTATTCACAAGAGCGTGCATGTCTCAAAGACAGCTGTGTTGCCACAAAGCCCACCTCAGCATGCACCCTCACTAAAGATGGACACTAAAGATGCACCCTCCCTGCACCACTTGAAAGCACTCAATAAGCTGGAGAGCAACCCTTCCACCCCCCAATCACACACAGTTGTTACTGCTCCTATAACCTTGTGAATCTTCTCTCTTGTTTTGAGAACTTCCTGAGACTTGAGTGTTCTTTGATTCCTGAGTCTTAATGAGATTGTTGGACCTCTCTCTCTTCTCTTTCTCTCTCTCTCTCTGTAGTGTATGTGTAGGTAGGGGTATCTCACAGGCAGTACAATAATCCTTGGAAAGACAGGAAGAGCTATGCAGCTTGATCAATTGGATACAGGGAGCCAGGAGACATATTAGCCTTGAGATTCAATTTGAACCTGGGGGTAACAGCCAACAAGGAGCCAGCAGCTCTGCTGCACAGTCTCCTGAAAACTATCCTCAACAAACTACTACAGCATTAGGGATTCTATTTCTGCAGTCTGTGTTAAAACAAGGAAGTTGGGTTCTTCTGTATATTAGAGGCAAGTTGAGGAACTCACAGAGCTCATGAAAGATGAAAAATGGGCCACATGGTATTTGTATTCTGAAACCAAGGGTTGGTCCCTGCATTTGATCCAGTGCTAGTTGACAGCAAGATGTGCTAAAGGGGAGAAGAAGCTGGTGTAATATAAAGGTGATGGGCAGAATGGAAAACTCTTGAAGGCTTATCCTCTCTAGGACAGAAATCCTGAGATGAAGATTCTAGCGCAGTCAGAGAAAGAGAGTCTGTAGACACCATATTCCTTCAGCACAGGCCCTGACAATATCTCTCCTCTAAAAATATATAGCTATCTCTAAAATGCTCAGAGAGTCATTCCACCTGTAGCATCCAGCCATAAATAAGTAATTTAAGGTACCATAAAAATCATCTGTGCACAAAGATGTTGCTTGGAGTATTATTTATAATGGTAAAAATAGGAAACAAATGTTCAATAAAATGGAAATGATGAAATAAAACATAAGACGATGCTTGGATGGAATATTACGAAGTCATAGAGTGGTATTTGTTCACTAAGAGGGCAATAACAAAGACAAATATTGATGTTACTGTGTTAACTGACTATATAGGATTAAGGAGCAGGGAGGGAGAGAGAGGGGGGAGGCTAGGTAGGGAAGAAGGAGAAAAGGAGAGAGAGAGAGAGAGAGAGAGAGAGAGAGAGAGAGAGAGAGAGAGAGAGAGAGAGGAGGAAGAGAGAAAGAAAATGGAGAGAGTGCTCATAATTGCATGACTGTGTTCATATCCTCCTCTGGACGATAGTTAATTACTCTCTTTGTTCATTATTTTGCACTTTCAATGAGGCATATGGAATAATTTTGTAATGTAAATATGCATGGTGTGGTCTATTTTTAGATAATAGAGGAAACAAATTGTAGAGAGTTTTTTTAAAGTCTGAAGTAGTTCACAGATACCTAAACAGTGTGGGGAAGTTCACTCAAGAATCTACTCGGGGGCAATTGTGTACTGTAAATTTGGACCTTGTTGGCCATCCCTTGAACACATAGGAGTCTTAGGAAGGTTAAGACATAGAAATTCAAATTAAATACCCAAACCTTAGAGAAGGGGTTGTGGTTGCCCAGAGTCCAAGATTTGCAGAAAGAGGTGAATTAGACATGGTCAAGATGCAAGTGCTCCAGCCCACAAGGAACAGAAAATATTCCTGTTACAAGGTCAAGGGTCAAGAGAGAGAGAAGGAAGAGGGAGTGTGGTCAAGCCAAAGCAAGAAGACAAAAATATTATCAAGGGTACATATGGCTACTCTTCATCTCTCTGTGTGTGTCCCTGTGTGTCTGTCTATCATCATCATCACGATCATCATTACCATCATCATCATCCTCTCTCTCTCTCTCTCTCACACACACAGACACACACACACACAGACACACACACAGACACACACACACACACACACAGACACACACACAGACACACACACACACAGACACACACACACAGACACACACACACACAGACACACACACACACAGACACACACACAGACACACACACACACAGACACACACACAGACACACACACACACATACACACAGACACACACACACACACACACACACAGACACACAGACACACACACAAACACACACACATGTGTTCTGAATGCCAATTTGTGATGGGACATAGGAAATACCAGAATGTTGTGTAAAAATCCCATGGATGAGATAGGGACACTTGGGCAGATGAGGCAGGGAAAACTGGTAGAGATATGTAAGTGAGCATCACTCTTATTTTCATTTAAAACAATGCAAATGAAAAACAAATAATGCCTTAAGTCGGACAGAAGCCTGGGCACTCTGCCAACTCCAGGCATTCATAGAGGGTGGGCTGAGGGAGGGAGAAGCTAAGACTTTCTGGTTCTGGGTAAAGTCTAGCTGTCAGCACGGGCCCAGGATCCAAGTTCTAGACGTCTTCATGGCTTCAGAATTGTGGTGTGCACGATCACAACATGATCACAGCAATCAAAGCTGGACCAAGAAGAGGTCCCCTCAGGCTTCCATGGGGACTGGATAATCACCACCCAGTGTGACAATTCCCAATGTCCTATTTAGACCCTACCAAAACTCCCAAAGTAGGGCTTATTAATGTGTTGTGTGGGAATGTTGAGTAGACCTTCTGGCACCACAGACAGCTCAGTGGGCTAAGAGCTTGCCTGCCACTCAAGCCTAGTGATCCAGGTTCAGTCCCTCAACCCATGTAAACATTCAAGGGGAAACCAACTCCACAATGGGGCCCTCTGGTCCCCATTCCCCCCCACACACACATGTCAGACACATAAGGATAATATTTTTTATGCTTTTAAAAATAGACTTCCCATTATAGAGCAACAAAACCAGTGGGAAAACCAGAGTCTCCTTAGATATCCTATCCTCATTCATTTTTATTTTTATACCCTGGCACAGTGGAAGAAACTGAGGCATAGACCGTAGAGCAATTTTCTCTAAGTAACTTTCAGAGAGAAGAAGGAAAGGGAGCCTCTCTACTTAGTCAAGGTCATTGAAAATCCCAATTTGGGTCTGCTGGTAAAGTTTTAATGGTACTCGATCTTATGCATCCTTTTGTACCAGCCTATGTCTGTGCTTCCTGCCAGGAAGGCAGAACTAAGTAGTTGTGACATTGACTATATGGGACACAAAGCCGAAAACAGTCACTGTTCAACCCATTACAGAACAAGTCTGTTTTTTAGAAGCGTACTTAGCTTATGGGATGGTCTTGCTCCACTATTGTTAGATGTATGCAGGCTGGGATGAAATGGACCAGTGAGTCAGGAAGGATGCTAATTTTAATCGAGGGATTCTTGATTCTTCTGTAAACTGGAGTGACTTGCTTTAAAGGTTTTCTGAAGTTAGGCATCTGGAGGATATTTCATTTGAAGAGATCCATGTGTGATACACACACAGACGGAAGGAGAGAGAAACAGAGGGAGGGACGGAAAAAACAGGACGGAGAAAGAGAGAAAGGATGGTACTTAGCTTTAAACATCAAGGTTTTGCTCATAGGAATAATAATAATAAATATTCATGATGAAGATTATGTGTGAATCTAGGCATAATAAATAGAAGACACAGTCTATTCTTAATGTGTACTGAGGAAGGGGGCACACACCTGTGTGTGTACAGGCAGGGGCCAAAGGAGTACACTGGGTGTCCTACTCTGTGGCTTCCCTCTTTATTCCTTGGGTACAGGGCCTCCTACTGAACCCAGAGCTGATCTGGAAGCCATCAAGCCTGCATGATCCTTCTGCCTCCTTCCTACAGAGTGCCTGGGTTATGGACGCATGCATACCCATGCTTGCCTGTCTTTTCATGTTGGTAGTAGGGATTCAAATTCAGATCCTACGTGCTTGCATAGAGACCCTTCTTACCCACTGAGCTGTCTCTGCAAGCCCTGGTCTACTCTATTAAAATCAATTGTGTGTAAATCTGCCCCATCAGACCTGCCTATTTAGCCTCATTGAGATTGAGGCTTGCAGCTGTAGGGCTGTTGGGAATGATCCCAGTTCTGGTCTCCACAATGGTGATGATGGGCTTTGCAATTAGAATCTTAGCATTATTGGAATGAAATACAATCAGGGGCCACCCACAGTGCAGTTCAGTTAGGACCGTCTTGGTTTCGGTCCTGAAAAACACCCAGTCTTGGGGAATCCCTTTATTGCAGGCAACAAGACTCGCTGGTCACCCTTGCATTTCTAGCCCAAGAAGAGGTGAGCTGATGACCTGGGTTGGTAGAATCATCACGTCACAGATTTTTTTTCAAACAGAGCTTATTATTTGGTTGAGGCCCTCAGCAGGCTTGCTTGGATGGGATCCCAGATTCTCTATAAATAGACAGGAAATGTTCGGGAGCCTCAGAGCTGGGCTCTTCACCACTGAATGATACGTTGTCACACCCTCTCTCTGTCACTCAGAAGAACAGTCTCCCCCAAGCACCAGAAAGAGACATGGCCCGTGATGTACTGGAAGCAAAAGCAAGATGCAAAGCAAGAGAATCTTCAGGGTTTAGCTCAAGTCCCTCATTCTGTCACAGGCAAAGAAGTTGTGTTTCTCTGTGGCCTCTTAAGGGACTGAAGGCAGCAGTATAGTTAAACACTCAAAACAACTACAACTCTCCGTGGATCGTCTCAATCAGAGGCCTGGATACCAGCTGGTGCAATTTGACTGAAAGCCCCCTTTTCTTTGTCTGGCCTTCTATGCAAGGATAATACAGCCCTGAGAAATATTTGCTCAAGGCATGAAGGAGGAGGCACCAGGCAGAACTACAATGTCTCCATACTCTCTAGGGGAGGGAGAATCTGCAGCCACTTCTGGCCAGAGAACTGAGAACGATGTTTTTTAAATTGGTGGGTACACGGCAATGGTGATTTATTGCAAACTGGAAGCAGGGTGATGAGATGGCGAAGACACAGGGCTAATGCAGTTCACACAGAAGCTCAGGCCAGATAGCTGAGGTGGGGGGTGGGGGAACCTGTCACCTCTGGGGCGTGTGTGTGTGTGTGTGTGTGTGTGTGTGTGTGTGTGTGTGTGTGTGTTTAAGTCACTTACCAAACTCTTATTAAGCACCAGCTTCTTCAGGTCTGGCACAGTTCAGAGTTTGGCAAGGAGCAGAATCACATGGGGTTACAGATGTGCGGAATTCAGGATGGTGGAGAAGGCAGATCCTGCGGCAGATACCGTTATAATGGGAGAGAGAAGGAAACCGGGATGGGAAGAAGGGAGGGAGGGAGGAAGGAAGAAAGGAAACAGGAGGTGGTGTGTTAAGGTCAAAGGAGGGAAGCAGACATAGAATCAAGGAGACCAGGTTTACAGAAGAGCAGGCAGCTCCTCTATAGAAGAATATTTAAACCGAAGAGGGTTTTTTTTTTTTTTAAGGCAAGTCCTGGGAGGTTGCAAGCCAGTCATTTAAAGAAAGGATTTTAGAACTTCTGGGTAGTGCAAACTTTAACAAAACAACTCTTACCAAATCGGTGCTCTATGTCCCTCTATGATAAATGACCAATAGAGCTGATTATTTTAAAGACAAATTTGTTTTGGGTCACCCACAGGAATGACCCATCTTCATAGCTGTGTGCGGTTTGTGCACCCAGCTGTGCAACTTTGTTAAGAGTCCAAGGTCTGGGTGCTGATTCCAGCCTCTCTGAGCATCACCTGCGGCTTAAGAAGCAGGAACGGGCAGCATCTATGAAAGCTCACCCCCATGTCTGAGAGCCCCATCTTCAGCAGTATGCAACGTAGGCGACTGAGCAGGAGCAGAATAAAGTGAAAATGAGATACGAAGGATTGAGGCAGAGCCACGCGATGGTTAAGTTAATCTTCAGGGGAGGGAAAACATGTCAGAGAATGTAAACCAGAACGGCCCAGCCCTGGTACAATTCTGCAGAGGGAATTAAATTCCTATGGAAAAACAAGGCTTCTGATTAGGGAAGGATTTGACTGCATAGAAAAATCTGGAACATTGGTCTATTAAAAATACTTGTAAAACCAGGGGAATCATGTAAGAAATTAGAGAGCTAAAAGAAGTGGGGGAGCTCAGGCTGTTGGAAATATAGTTATTATTTCAGATGCCGGATCATATTAGCAAGACCGTAAGGAAGAGAAAATTGGCTTTGAATTCTGTAAAGCACCGTTTGTGATCAGGTAGCACATTTAATTCAAAGCAGCCGTCTTAACGCTTTGTAGGTAACTCTTTAAAAAAGAGGAAGAAGAAATCCGAGGGCTGAAGATGTAGCTAGTGGTAAAATTCTGGCCTGGTGCTCAAGAAAGACCCAAGAAACCCAGTCCTTGCACCAGGCACCTCCTAACTGCCTGCCGGCAAGTGCAGTTACTTAGGGGGATGCGATGCTTCTGGCCTCCCCATCTGCCTCCTAAACTCACATGTATGAACTGTCAACACACACACACACACACACACACACACAAACACACATACACACAATTTAAGATACAGTAATCTTTTTAAAATCTCTATGTATCAGGAGAAATTCAGATTAGCAAAAAGTATCTATTTCCATGTCAAGCATACCAGAAACTGGAAAATAAGCAGAGAGAATCCAGGTTAGAATCTCAATGGGATCTATATCTATATCTATATCTATATCTATATCTATATCTATATCTATATCTATATCTATATCTATATCTATATCTATATCTATATCTATATCTATCTATATCATCTATATCTATATCTATATCTATATCTATATCTATATCTAATCTTACACACACACATTTAAAATGGGAAGCAAAGACAAAAATACTGGAGAAAGATGTCTTACGCGGACATTGTAAGCATATTTAGAAAGAAACAAAATGAATGGAATTTGGGCTCATTCTAGGATGTTATGGGCAGTGGTTATTTTCAAAGCAAAATTGTTGGATAATTCACATTGGTTTGGGTGTGCTGGGACAGTCTCTCCAGCTTCCATCTTTTTTTTTAAGCTTTCTTTTTATTTATTGGATTTTAATTTATTTACATTTTAAACCCTTTCCCAGGTTCCCCTCTGGAAACCCCCTATCCCATCCCCCCACCCCCTGCTTCTATGAGGGTGATCCCCTACCCACCCAGCCACTCCAACCTTCCCACCCTGACATTCCCCTACACTGGGGCATCAAACCCCCTCAGGCCCAAGGGCCTCTCCTCCCACTGATGTCCAACAAGGCCATCCTCTGCCACATACAGAGCTGGAGCCATGGGTCCCTCCATGTGTACTCTTTTGTTGGTGGTCCAGTCCCTGGGAGCTCTGGGTGGTCTGGTTGGTTGGTGTTATTCTTCCTATAGGGGTGCAAACCCCTTCATCTTTTAATGAAAATGTTTTGACATGAACTCAAATGGAAATTAGTGAAGACACATATGATTAATTTCTTCATTCTTTCTTTCTCTTTCTTTCTTTCTTTCTTTCTTTCTTTCTTTCTTTCTTTCTTTCTACCAACCAAGCCTTCTGGGAAGGTGTCCTTGTCTAGATGCAGCTAGTAAGAGCTGCGTGACCATGGTGGCAGTCTGCAAATGTCCTCACCCTGCTCCATGGCATGTCTAGTGCGACAGCAGTGCCTCAGGGACATACACAAAGAGTGTTCGAATTACCGGGACAAAAATCCTTTTCTCTCCTCCCCTATGCATGATCTCCAAGGGCCCCGTTTCAGGGCTCACCAAGAGGAAGCTGTATGTACTGAAGCATTCAGTTGTGGGGCCTCCAATGCAGGGAAATGAAGGGCTTCCCTGATGCACCTGCAGAACCCCTGGGATGGGAACAAAGACTTTAGATGGGATGTCTTTGTAGAGAAGGATTAACGCCCAGCAGAACAAAATCCCAAACCTGCTTCAATTATTTTCCTGTTGACAGGTCATTCACTTCCAGGTGCTTTTACATTCTTAAACTGTTCTCCTTCTGACCTGCAGCTAGAGACCCCTGGATCTCTACCACCTTGGGGCTCTTGGATGGACTCGCCCCTCTTTTGCTTTTCTTCTTAGTCCTCAGCACAGGTGAAATGTCCCCCATCGTAGTGAGGTCTTCCCTAGAGCACCTGCTCTAAGAGTCCCTTCCCCCTCTTGGCTTCTACACCACAACACCCAGTTTTGTCTTCTTCACAATGTTTATTACAAACTCATGCTGTCTTGTTTCTCTGTTGCTTTTGTTTTCTTTGTCATACGACTACACTATGTGAAGTCCATTAGAACAAGGCTTTTCTGAGAGCCTAAGAGGGTGGGCAAAAATTATTGAAAGATGAATGGAAAGCTGCTGGGAAAGGTGGGTAGCTTTTTCCATCTCTGGATGAATAGATGGATGGATGAATAATGGATGGACAGATAGATGAATTATGGATGGATGGATGGATGGATGGATGGATGGATGGATTGTTGAATGGGCAGCTGGATGGATGACACATGGAGGTATACAGACTGAATTATAGATGGGTGGGTGGGTGGATGGATGGATGGATGAAGAGCAGAAGGAGGGATGGACAGATGGATTGATAATGGGACACATGGATGGATGGAGAGCTAGGTGGCTGGATTAATGCATGGATAGGCTGGTAGATTGACACAAAGATTTCCAATTAGGGTAACTTCATTCTGGAACATTTTTCTTGGGCAAAGATCAGACACTAAATTCTTGAACTCATACCCTTTCATGCAAGAGGGAGTTTATCAGAGTGCCCCAGGGGAGCAACTACATTTCAACAGGACAGAACGGCCATCTGCCTTAATAGACTTATTTTCATTCCCGAGATAGCATTGCTGTATCTGTTTCTGGCCTTGAATGTCGATTCAGTGTCTCCAAGTCAATGTTTCTCTATAAGTTTTCCCTCACTCACATCTGACGAGAGAACCCGGATCCTTCCATGCCACTCCATGCCCTACAGCCTCTAGATTAGCCACTCCCATAATGATCTTCATCAAACAAAGAGGAGAAGCATCCTGAGCTACCGTGGATGGTCTATCCTGTGCTACCATGGATGGTCTATCCTGTGCTACCGTGGATGGTCTATTTAAGATGATGATTTTGGAGACTGAGCAGATGGCTCACTGAATAAAGTATTACTGTGCAGGCATGAGGACTCGAGTTCAGATATCAAACTCCTAGTGTGGTGCTGTGGATGGGAGAGGCAGAGAGAGGAAATCCCTGGGCTTTCAGCCCAGTCAGTCTAGTCAAATTTTGAGTTACTCTATGCAGATTTATGCTAAACCCTGGGGATTTAAGCAATACTGATTTTCTTCTTTTCCAAGGGTCTGATCTTTTTGAGAGGGATTGCCACCATTTTCAAGATGGCAAGGGCTACGGAATGCCCAGAGAGCAGTATTCTAGAATGGTGAGCAATACCAGTCATTAGGAAGTCAGGGCTGAGGGAGAGTACTATTGGCTATACAACAGATCAAGGAAATTAATGTGGAGAAGCACTGGATACAGCCTTTCAGGAGTTTCTCGACATGTTAAACTTCTTTGATGTCCCTTCTTTATGTCAGTTGCCTCAGGAGACTCTCAGAAGAGTGAGCCCCAGGAAAGGTCCTCACAAAAATCATTGGTGGACTAATAAAGGCAGTCAGGTCAAAACCTGAGAAATCTGGAAGCACAAATCAGGTCAAGTCTATTCCACAATTGGGAGGAAACACCCTAAAGGTCAAATGGCAACAGAAACCAGGTCAATGAAGAAAGCAAAGGTGACCCCTCATAGTTTACCAAGATGGGACCCTCATGTTACCTTGGGCTGAACTATCAACTCTTCCCTGAGGGCAGTTTGACCTACAGGGAACTGTGTTTGATGATGTCTACAAAGAGTTTGTCTCTACAGGGCGTGGTATTGCTATTGGCAACCAAGAGGTCCTTGGCCAAACAAAGAAGGAAGGACCCAGCCTTGAGTTGGTAGTACTGAGTCTTAGGGATGCCAAATATATGTGAACGTTTTAAAAGGGAACCTTTCTCATGAGTGGCCTCCAAATCAGACCTCACCTACTTGAAGCTTCCAGGTCCCCAGAGTCTCAAGCTCAAGAGATCCACCCCCAAGCTTAAATACTTTTGAGAAGCAAGAGAGAAAAATGGGGAAAATATTCAATCTGCCGTTTCCAGCAGCTATTTGCCAAGCAGTACACTTATTAGCCAATTACAGAAGAGATTTACTGACTGGAATTGCATGTTCATTTCTGTGGGGTCCAAACTGTTTTCCTCCCCAGCCACCAGCAAACTCCATGAGGCTTTAATGTGACCGAAGAGCGAGTCAGCTAATAGAGTCGGGTGTTAATGAGAGACCAGGATTTATTCTTTAATTGTTCCTGTGGCTCCCAATTCTAGGGAGGTATTTGTCTTGGTACCCAGACACCAACCGTGAGCTACTACACACAGGATTACAAGGGCTCTTTTTAATTATTATTTCATCTGTAATTATAGGCAAGTTCCTGTTGTTATGCAGAGACTCCTGAAAACATTTTAATTGGAACCGTCATTGTCCTTTCCCCGACCGTGTCCCGAGATCAGTCCCAGTGATCAAAGTCTTTCCCACCATTGGGGTAATATGAGCAGCCCGTGTTCTAAACCAACTCATAAGCATTATTTAAAATTTTGGACTTGAGAGGGTGTTTTTTCCCCCCAAAACTTATGGCCCAGTTGAAATGGGGTCAAGTAGAGCACTAAAGAATTTAATTACAAATGTCCTCTTGCGCGCTCTGGATGGCTGTAAAACTTACTAGGTTGTCCCTGGAGAGCTAAGAGTCAACGGCCCTGTGGATGGAGTATATTTCTTTTAAAGCTCATAATAAGAAGGAGCTGTGTGGGGCAGAGGTGATGGCTTAGTTATTAACATGCTTGCTATGTGAGCATGAGGACCTGGGTTCAATTCCCCAGAACCTATACAAAAAAAAAAAAAAAAAAAAAAAAAAACTGAATAGGACAGTGCTGTTAAATCCCAGCACCAGAGAGGCAGAAACAGGAGGATTTCTGTGGTTCTCCGGCATCCAGATTAGCTGAATTGGTGAACTCCAGGTTCAGAGAAATGACCTTCCTCAAAATATAAGGGGGATAATATAAATAAATATAAAGTAAATAAAAGGTTATGGCCACTCCTCATGCCAGCACTCAGGAGGCAGAAGCAGGTGGACCTCAGTGAGTTCAAAGCCAGCCTGGTCTACAGAGTGAATTCTAGGGCAGCCAGGGCTGACCCACAGAGAGACCCTGTGTCTAAGAAACAAATACATATTTATGAGGGAAAGCAACTGAAGAAGACACATAACATCAACCTCTGACCACAGTTTGCACCCAAATGCATGTATGCACACAGACCAAAAAAGAAAAAAGAAAACAGAAAAGAAACTTCAGCTTTGTATGTTGTCTTCTGCCTATAATTTTAGCACTTGGGAGACAGAAGCAAGGGGGTGTTGAAAGTGTTGGTCTTTGAGCATTATCAGAAAGAGGGATGGAGAATCTTCTGATGTGTTGAAGGGGCCTGGATAACAAGGTAGGAAGGAATTAAAAGAGAAGACCTACTCAGGGGTAAGAAATGGGGATGTGGGCTTCTAGTTCTACCTCAAAGGCTGGATCCACTCATGTCCTCTGGTGTTTCAAGTCTGAACATCTGAGTAAGACTTTGGGGGATTTTTGTACATTCATGGATGTGTAGGACATGGAGAAAGATGGGGCTAACACATTCATATGACACAGACATTTACAGCAGAGGAAAGGCAGGGTTTGGTGGAACTAGAGGCAGACATGTTTGGCTGACTCTGGAAAGTCACCTGATGACTCCACTGAGTTGTAGATTTTGATAGATACATAGGAGTTACCCCCAGGGCACCCAGAAAAGAAATAATGAGGGATATGAAGCTTCAAGTGAGGGTGAAGTGGTGTGGGGTAAGGGTCAGCACAACTTGTGCACAAACATCAGTCAGAAACCCAAATGTCCACACATTTCTCTGTACCCATGTAAAGAGGTAGTCATTTTGAAGCCAGATGCTTGTCTGAAGTTCATTCCAGGCCTTCTAGCTGAGCTCCAATGGAGCCTGGAGTTTCACCAACCTGGTGGCTCTAGGAAGCCAGGGTAGGGAAAGTTGAGAAAGGCTATCTTGGGAGATGGAAGGTATGAGCTTGTTTTGTGAGAAAACTTGGCTGGCAGTGCAGGCTGGAGATACCCCATGCCCTTCCTTCTGCTCCTGGTTCTACCACTCCATTTTCAGATGGATAAAACACTAACAAGCATTGCATCTCTTGGAGCTAGTAATGCAGTTATCATACTCCCGTGGGTGTGATAACTCCATTTTTTAAAAAACACACGGTCTCATATAGGTAGCCTAGGCTGGCTTCAAAGTTACTATGTAGCCAAGGATGGTTTTGAACTCCTGAGCCCCCTATCCACCTGATCCATCTTTTGAGTGCTAGGACTATAGACACATAGCAGCATTCCTAGTTCATGATGTGATGGGGAATCATGCTAAGCAATGAAGCTCTCTTACATGCTCAACACTCATCAGGAAGCAGGCCTTTCCCTCAGGGCATCAGCAGTCCAAGGAAGATAAGTGCACCCTAGAGGAAACTCAAACCAGAGCCTGAAGCCAACTCCATCTGGACCTGTTGACACTAAGTCATTTACGAGCTAAAATGACCATCACTGTCTTCACTATTTCTAATGTGATCGCTAGCCTAACAATCAAGGATCTGGGTGCTTGGCCTAAAATACCCAACACCGAAGTGAAGAATTGCCATGCATTATCGAGAGTCCTTGTGTCTTTCATCCCCTAAACCCATGAACACTTTTATTCAAAGGAGAAGCAGCTTGATGCGGTGAATCAAGCCTTCCAGTTAGAGTAGCTGTCCTTGCAGGGCTCATTTTCTTTGTAAATTAGTTTGTGACTTTCTCTTGAATTGATATCTCCATTGCTCATACACCCTCTAGAAAAAGCAAACGTGTAAGCAGACATCTTTGTTTTGAGGATTATCGGAGGCAAGCCAAAGGCTTCCCATATAACACGTGTACTGGTTAGATTTAGCTGTGTATCAAACCACCTCAAAAGGCAATACTGCTTTCAGCCCTTGTTATAATGGCTCATGCCTCTGCCTGTCGACTGAGTGTCAACCGGTCCAGATGGAGTTGGCTTCGGGCTCTGGTTTGAGTTTCCTCTACGGTGCACTTATCTTCCTTGGACTAATGATACCCTGAGGGAAGGGCCTGTTTCCTGATGAGTGCTGGACAGGTAAGAGAACATATCTAGCAAGGTTCTTGCTCCTCTGTCTGCTCTTATCCCACTGCTCGTTAAGTTTCAAGCCAAGATCATAAAGAGAATGGGGCTGATGAATGATCCTACCCACATGTGTCCGGACTGGCTTGGGCACAGGGTAACATTGGTGGCTGATGGCCTTGGAAGCTGGTTCTTTGTTGGGTGATCCAAAGCTGGGAGCCACCAGCCCTGTTTCATGATAGGAGACGGGGAATTCCTTCTTCTAGCCATCTTTGCAAGCCTGGGGGTCGGGGGGACCTCAGCTGGTGGCCCCTTCTTGGGGAACATCCTCGAGCAGAGTTGGAAGCTGGGATTTATAGACAACTCTAACTCCCATTTGAAAACTAAATGCACACTAACAGTAATTAAAGCATGTTGGTTCATGAATAATACACTTATTTTACAACTATTTGCAGGGTGTAATGAGACATGGTAACAAACTGACAACGAACCCTCCATTGTGTGATTGCTAACTGTTTTATAAGATATTGAACATATTCATTTATTTTATTATCACACATATTATCAAGCTAGTCTCTTTTTAAATAAATTAATTCTCCAGACATCTGTCTCTAGGGCCTTTGTTTGTAATCTGGCCGAGGGCAAAAAGGAAATTAGTTGGGTGGCCTGTGATGAAGCAACAATGCCTGGTATCTTACAAATAAGTCTCACACTTGACGGTCCCTGGAGAAAGTGCTGTGTGTGAAAGTGCTGTGTGTGTGGCTTTCAAGTGTGGAGAGATGTGTTGCCTTCAGCCAAGGTCAGGGGTAAACAGCCACTGTCGACAACAAAATGATGTTTGTGAGTGAAGGAACTGATGGGGCAGGGGTCGGGTAGGTCTGTGATGTGTGTGTGCAGGTGTGTGGATGTAGGCGTGTGTGTGTGTGTGTGTGTGTGTGTGTGTGTGTGTGTGTGTGTGTGTGTGTGCATGTGCATGGGCAAGCCAGGCAGCAAGCTCAGGTGTCAGTCCTCAGACATCATGTCATTATTTTGTGAAACCGAGTCTCTCACTTGTCTGGGCCTCTCTCCGAATGCTAGGCTGGCTGGTCATCGCGCCCTTCAGGGATCCCCCTATCTCCATCTCCCTGGTGCTGGGGTGACAAGCACATGCCATCATGCCCATCCCTTTTAAAGCATGGGTTCTTAGGATCCTACTCATGCCCTCATGCCTGCAAGGCAAGTGTTTTACCAACTTAGCCATCCCCCATGCTGTGGGATGCTCGACTTAAAATGCTTAATGAATGCAGAATTTGTAGCTTGATCATATTCCATTTTATACACGTAGGTCTAAAGCCACGTATGTAGCTATCAAATGCCAATGTGCTTCCAGTGGGGACCCTCCTTGTCTTTCCAGCTCCTCTGAGTGAGGCACAGATAGGACAGAAGAGCTCTTGGATCCATTATGGGGATATTTTTATTTCTATGCCTATCCAGTTCCCTTACTGTTAAAACTGAGTTCTTAGTGAGACTTCTTCCTAGTTTATATCTGATAATTAATTAACACACACACACACACACACACACACACACACACACACACATGTACAGAGAGCTCTCATCCAGTTTTACCCAAGGAACCAGATCAGAATATCAACATGGAGACCTTTCCCTTCCTTCAACCTTGCCCCGCTAATCCAATGGCCCCAACAAAGGCTTAGCTTTCCAAATGTCAGTACCTTGCCCCAGAAGAACTCATTGGCAAAGAATGGGCAAGCTACAGATTTGAGCTGTTGGCTTCCTGACTTTTCACTGAGGTGTTCTCAGTGTCTGGGATGCTCTTGTTGTCATGCCCCGCTTTTCCCTTCATCCCCTCTCACTAGAGGCAAGACTAATGTGCCTGGAGAGGAAAATGACATTCCTCATTTTCATTTGCTTTTCAGTGAATTTTTTAAAATCAATATTTGAGTGCTCAGCCAGTAAAGTGCTTAGCATGCAAACGAGAGGGCCTGAGTCTGATCTTCAGATCCCACATAAAAGAGTCAGGCAGGCACGATGGCACACACATGTAATCCCAAGGCTGGTGAAGTGGCGATAGGTGGATCCCTGGGGCTCACTGGATCACCAGCCTAGCTTAGGGATCCCAGACCAATGAGAAACCCTGTCTCAAAACAACAAGCCCAGGGGCTGGAAGGATGGCCCAATGGTTAAGAGTACTTGCTGCTCTCCTGGGAAACATGCATTTAGTTCCCAGAACCCATGCAAGGCAGCTCACAACCACCTCCAATTCCAGCTCCAGGGATCTAATGCCCTCTCCCGGAGGCTGGTGACACAAATATACATGGCATATACTTACACTGACACACATGCATACATATAAATTTTTAAAAGAATTAAAGTAAAACCTTTAAGAAAACCAGGTACATGGCACCCAAGAAACAACACCTGAGATTGGTTGTGCATGAAAGTTGAAATATAATATGAGAAATCTGAGCTAGGATATTTGTCTTGGAAAGAAATCTCCAAGGACAGAAAATGGTCTTCAGAGTGAATTTATGAGAACTACTTTATATATACATTATGGATATGTGTGTGGGGGTGTGTGGGTGCATATATGTGGGTACACATGCACACGTGTATGAAGGCCAAAGGTCAAAGTTCACAGTCACTTTCTCAGTCACTGTTCCCTTCACTCTTTGGGAGAGGATCTCTCAATGAGCCTAGAGTTTACAAGTTTGGCTACAGGAGCTAGCCAGAAAGTCCCAGTGATCCTGTTTCTGTGCCCTCAATCCTGGCATTACAGACATGCTCTGCCATCCTTGTTTCTTTTATGTGGGCTCTGAGGAATAAGACTTGGGTCTACATTCTTGCATATCAAACATTTTACAGAGAAAGCTGTCTTCCTACCTAATTTTTTTTTTCAATCTTTTAAAAGGAGCTTGGCGGGGTGGGGGTGTGGGGGGCATCTTCAGGTCACTTGGGCACAAGAAGTAGCATTGTACATCCCAGCCTTCTGAGCTGTAGAATCAGATCCAACCTATGATTATCTCCCCGTGTAACATGGCTTCTTGGAATCACAGAATTCCTTCAAGTCAACAGTCTTGCTCACTTGGCTCAAGACCACCCAGCCAAGTGAGTCAGAGTCCAGGCTGACTTCCCATCAGCAAGTCGCACATCCTGTGAGCTATCTCTGGCTTTTTGTAAGAACCCCCATAGGAGATATCTACCTTAACTAGGCCAAGGACAGAAGTCAAGGCCAAAGAGATATGCCACAGAACACAATTCTTGCCTTCATCATCTCCTGCATGTAATCTTCAGGAAAACTCTTTGAAATTCAATTCCAAAAAAGTAACTAAATAAAAACTAAGGCTGGCTCTCCAAGTGAGAATTTGCCTACAAGTTCCTCAAACATGAATATGTCTACTGGGTATTTACAAGATTGTTGGCTAAATGCTCACAGGTGCCCTGAAATACTCACCCCTTAAGAATGGAGGATTCAGAGTAGTGTTTTTAATAATGTTTTTCTGTGAGCACTATTCTGCAAATTGATAAGGCTTCCTTTTAATTGGATGGTGGGGCTGCATGCTTAATGCTGCATGCAAAAGGTCTATAAAAATGAAGTTAAAATAATGTGTGGACTACTGTCAATTCCCAGTTGCAGAAATCAGGTTGTTCTAGACGAAAGCAAATATAGAAACCCTATCACTACTCTGTCAAGATTAAACCGAGCATCTTTCATTCTGAAATGGAGACAAGGAATTCTAGTGCTGATTTTCCCTAGACCCGCTGCAGACTACCATTGCCCTTGACGGTTAGATCAACTGTCCCACATCTGGAGCTGGAGGGTGATGCCTGCTTGTGTCTGCCATACCCTCCCTCCCCTCTCCACAGATGAATGGAGGTAACACTGCACAGCCTACATGCTGCACACCATTAGCCCTCCCTCACTGCCCAGCGCAGAACGGGCCCCAGTCTTCAGGCTGTTCATAATATTCTGACACTTTTATAGCTCCCCTGCTCTCTGCCAGGGCTGGCAGTTCCCTCAACACGCAGAGCAAATTCCACAGACAATAGAAAGACAGCTCTCACTGCAGAGGAAGGGTCAGGCAGCTCTTTAACAGGCCATCAAAGAGACACCCTGCAAAACGCCTGCCTTCCAGATGACTAGTGGGCGCCTACAAGACCGTCCTCTGACACCTGAGTTATTGCTTATTTTGTGGCCACACTAAAACCTGTTGCAAGGGAGACAGAACAGCCCGTTCTGATCTGGAGATATAAGTGTAAAGAGAAAATGGTCTGACATCTGTCACGGCCATAAAGTCTGTTAAGGACAAAATTTTTTACTCTTGGTGTTATTTTGTCTTTTTTTTTCTTTCCTTCCTCCCTCCCTCCCTTCCTTCCTTCCTTCCTTCCTTCCTTCCTTCCTTCCTTCCTTCCTCTTTTTCTTCTTCCTTTCTTCTTTAAATTTCTCCTTTGATAATTTCACTCATGCACTTAGCATACTGACCACTGTCACCCACTACTTTTTCCCATTTCCCTCTTTCCCCTGTCTATCCTCCTACTCCCTACAGGATCTCTTTCTCATGTTCCTGTCTATTTGTTATGTATGTAATCCACTGAGTTTAACTGGGGTTGTCAGTTTAACCATGAGTTTGCCTCCTAGTGGAATTAGCATAAATACAACTAAAAAAAAAAAAACCAATGTTCTTTCTCTCCCCAGAATTTATCAATAGCCAATAGTTCATTAATAAGGTATAGCTTTGCAAGTCCCTCCCTGTTCCTTGTTGGACATCAAAGAGGGCCAGCCTTGTGTAGTCTCAAGACTGGTAGCTGCAGCATTTTGAAGTTATGATCATAATGGCTAGAACTGAATCTAGAAGGAGTTCGCAGCCTTCAGTCTGTCTGCCTGCTCTTACACACTTCCAGTCTCTTCTTCAGGGATGTCCCCTGAGCTTTAGAAGGGATGGGATAAATGCCTCGTTTGTGTTGAGCCCTCCATTCTCACTTATTCCAAGCATCTTGGGCACCACCACCCCCCTTCACTGCACAAATAGGCTTCTCTGACTGAGGCTGAGAGTATCTTTTGCCCGTGGGTATAAACAGAGATTTAGTTAAGCAGCAGTCCATTTCTGACTTAGGTTTATGAACTCCACAGGCATGGGCTGTTAAGCAGGCTTTATGGTACCAGACATGAGTCCCTTCCTAGGGAGGGAAATCAGAGAGTGGTTGGTTACCTCCACGCCCCCCGTGCCACCATTGCACAGATGAGCACATCTTGCCCAGCAGGTTGGCTTTATGGTTCATGGAGTGAAGTGACTGATGTTTTATCACCTCAAGCAGTACACACAGGAAGCTTCTAGCTTGATCCCAGCTTGCTTTCTCTACATCTTGCAACTAGCCATGGGGTACGTGCTGTCATGGAGAAGGCTGGTTTAGAGGCTCTATTACTTTGGAACTTGCTATGATTACTCATATTTCCACTGTAGACTGTGTACCCTGTTTAGCTCCAGTCACCTCCAGCAGAATTTTAAACAACTCTGGAAATGTTCTAAGCCCAAAGCAATTCCGTTGTCAGATTCGGAGGAGGTTGCTGCTATCTGCTCAGAATTTCTCTTCACTCAAAAATTCTATCAGCATTGCTGGATTTTTTTTTTTTTTTTTTTTTGCGGGTATAAGCATGTTGGTGAGCAGGCATATTCACCCACAAGTGCTTTCACAAGTGGAGACCAGAGTTTAATACAGGGTTCCCCTGCCTCTCTTGCTCTCTGCCTTACTTTTGGAAAGAGGGTCTCTCGTTGACCCTGCAGTTGCTGTTTCATCTTAGACTAACTGTTCAATGAGCCCAGAGGATCATCTTGCCTCTGTACTCCATGGTCTGGGGCTACAGACATATGTCACCACACCAGGCTTTTATATGCACACTGAAGACCTGCGCTCAGGGTTCCAGGCTTGTACTTCACCCACTCAACTTTCTCCCCAGCTCCTGCCAATCATTGCCCTCTCTAACGACCTTATTCAAGGTTTGCTGACGAGTACTCTGTCTGACGAGTCTGAGGTTTGCCCTCGGACTCTGTTGTTTAGAAAATTCCCACGTGTAGAGATGAGATGGAGAAAAGAACTCAGGGTCTGGGCTTATCATTGAACACACATTGAGCAGGCAGTCACAACACACAGCATTGGAAGGGGCTCGTCATATATGCAGACAGCAGAGTTTGCTGAAGTCGTTTGTAAATTAGTTCAAAGTTAACAGGAATGCCACTGAGGAAGAGAGGTGAGGAGTTGAAGAAATAGACTATGCTAGATAACCTTGGTAGAAAGTCAAACTCTAGTGAGGAGAGCACCTTTTAAATATCCCCTGGTTGAAGCCACACAAGGTGCTGCTTGTATACAAAGCTCCGGAAGGAATTATAGGTAACTGCTTGGTTACCTTTTTTTTTTTTTTTAATGAAATGATAATAATCCTCCTGATTTTGTTTTTGAGAAACATTTTTCTTCATACTTAAATCTTCCACTTGGTTCCTATAAACCTTAAAAAAAATCCATTTCTGTTAGTACCTGAGCTCAGAGATCTTTCTAGAAAATCAGTTTTGATCCCAGTCAGCTCAGAGCCTGGCTGTAAGCCTCCACGACACAGGCAGGTCCTGTGACTGCTGAAGTGTTTTCTCCTTTCTACGACTCTTAACTCTTTTGAAAAGCAACAGAGCAGGTTGCACGAAACGTGGGAATTAGGTCTCAGAACAAATCAAAACCATCTGCCTCATTTCTGTCCGGCAGAGAGAACCACCTGCACTCCCGTCTTTCCCTCGTTGAATCATCTCCACGTGTAGATGGATGGATGGATGTGGCGGGGGAGGTGACTCCCGGGGTGATGTGCTTGCTATGCGAGCTGGAGGAGCTGAGTTTGGAACTACAGCAAATGAGCAAATCTAGCCATGGGGGAATGGAGACAGGTGGCTCCCTCGTAGGGCTCCATGACCAGCAGCCTTGCTAAAACTGTGAGCTCCAGACAGTGAAAAGCCCTGCCCCCCCGACCCCCCAAAAAAACCCCGAGATCATAGAGGAAGACGCTCAAAGTCAACCTCTGGCTTACACACACACACACACACACACACACACACACACACACACACCACATACACATACAGCACACACAAATAATTTAAAAATGTTTAAGTGGGTGCACAGACACCTAACAGCATCCTAACTTAGATTGTTACCAGCGGTTTGTAAGTATTACTAAATCGACCCTATTCCTGCTATGGCATTATCGCCCTGTACTTGAACGGCGTGTCTTCCAACTCGAACATGTCAGAGGAGCTCACATTTCCCTATAACTATCATTGTTATTGCTTCAAGAGGCATATTTCCATCTGTGCCTGGGGGATGCGGCTGCTGCTGCTGCTTACAATTAGATACCAGAACCCAGTGGCCTCTGCTCAAAAGACTTGAGGATGAATACAGTTGAACTGTTTATTTTCTTGTGTGTGTGTGTGTGTGTGTGTGTGTGTGTGTGTGTGTGTGTGTATACACCAGGCGTGGCTCATGTATGGAAGTTATAAGACAATTTGTAGTTTTCTTCTTCGAAACCAGTGGTCCTGGGTGCGGATGAGACAGAAGTGCATGTGTGCACGTGCGCGCACACACACACACACACACACACACACACACACACGAGCGTGCACACGCATACCACAGCTACTTTCATACTTAGCAACTGCCCAGGCTTCCAGAATGACCCTGTTTTAGGATTTATACAAAGAAGCTGAGTTTCTGGGCAAGGGTATCGGTACCGTTTTGTGTGTGCATTTTCATATGTGTGTAGGCATGTGACTGCAGGTCATAGGGCAATGTCCAGTGTCCTCTTTGATCATGCTCTATGTTATTTTTTTTCTGAGATAAGGTCTCTTATTGCCCTGGGGCTTACCAACTTGATTCAGCTCAGGTGGTCATTAAGTCCCAGGCCTCCCTACTACCCCCGCGCCCCCATCTGTCTCCACTTCTCCCAAGTACCAGATTACAAGCAAATACATGCCTTGCTTTTTAAAACATGCATTTTTGGGGTTCAAGCTCAGTCTTCACGCGTGTGTACCATGCACTTTACAGACTAACCATCTCCTGCACCCTGATTTGCCCTATCCGTGATGATCGGTGCGATTTTATTGGTTATTTTATTCTCAACAACAGCTCTTCGGCTCTATTGTCACTGTTGAACGCGAACACGATATACACAGATGCGTTTGTGTTAGAAAATTCTCGGCAGCAAACATGGGGACACATCTGAATGTTTTAGCTACTTATCTGGGGAAGCTCTCTCTCCAGCCTCCCAAAATGAATTTGAAGGCAGTCATGAAAGCTGAAAAAAAAAAAAAAAAAAAAAAAAAAGCCAAGCACTTCATCTTAAAGGCCCTCCAATCTAGGCCAGTCCAGGTAGAAGTCCCCGGAACTGACTCTGAAAGGAGGGAGCAAGGAGGGAAGGGCTGTCTCAGCATACCAGGCAGACTCCCAACCAAGTCCCAGGGCTGCCAGGAAAGCCTTCAGCCTCTCCCCAGAGCTTCTTACGCAGCAGAACAGCGAGCACCAGGCTGCGGCCGGCGGTCCGGCTGACCCAAACTTCAGCTGGCGCCTTTCCGCTTTCTGCATTCAGCCGGTTTTTATTTCCGCTGATACAGGGTTCCTGTACTGCCCTGCCTTGGGTCCAGGTGGACTGAGCATTCTTCACCCAGGAACTTTCCCGGCATCCCTTCCCAAGGCTCATGCTGCGAAGTGCCAGGCAGGCAGGTCAATTGAGGAAAATAAGCCCATCAAGAGCTAGCCCCCCCTGAATGCAAAGCCTCTGTGAGCCCGCCCCCCACACGGCCCCTATGCACAGTAGCTGGGGTGAAGCCAGCCAAGGGGGCAGTTCGAGACAAGTCTTTTGTCTGTAGCTACTAAGCCCCAGAAAGTGTTCTGCACTGTTTGGGAACTTTCTGCCTCCTTGGTACTTTAAGAAAAGCACCCACCTCTCTCAAGAGCCTTATGTAAATGTATTTACCCAATCTATTTCTAAAACAAAACCTTGGTGGGGAGAGATCTTAACTCCAATAACAACAGCAACAACAACAAGTCATAAATTAAGGCATCTCTCTCTATCTATCTATCTAATCTATCATCTCTTTACGGAATATAAGATCACCAAGACACTGAAAGATATAAAAGGAATTTATTTTGAAATTTATACGTTTATGGAGGAAGCAAGACACAAACAAATTGGGGAATACATTTGCAAGATAGAAGAAAATATATCAGAATGTTTCAACCAGTTGTTGTGAGGCAAGAGTGGTCGTGTGTATCTTTTTCTTGATTCCCCCCCCCTGCCCCCGCAAGCTGAACCGCAAAGCACGAAGTTGAGTTCTCTCAGCAAAGCAGAAATGCATGTTGTTTCAACAATCATTTTTAAGATCGATGTTCTTTCAATAGGACTTTTTTTTTTGGTTGGTTGGTTGGTTTGTTTTTTTTTTTTTTTTTTTTTTTTTTTCCCGAGACAGGGTTTCTCAGTATAGCCCTGGCTGTCCTGGAACTCACTTTGTAGACCAGGCTGGCCTCGAACTCAGAAATCCACCTGCCTCTGCCTCCTGAGTGCTGGGATTAAAGGCATGCGCCACCACGCCCAGCTCAATAGGACTTCTTAACTGAACCAATTACATAAATCTCATTCAAAGGATGTAAAGGAGAAAACACGTGCAGGCATATCCTTTTTACAACACGTGTGGAAATTGGATGGTATGTTGTATACGTGTGGTGTATGCACACGCATGTCTCATAAGTGTAGAGATAGGCCAGAATGTTGAGTGTCCTGATCTATGACTCTCTGCCTTATTTCCTTGAGACAGTATGTCACTGTACCTGAACCTGAACTGGTATCTGGAAAGCCGCAGCAGTCCTCTATCTTGGGTGCCAAGAACATTTGGGATTATAGGCATTTGTGGCTACGCATAATTGTTTTGCCTGGGTGGTTGGGATTTGAACTAAGGGACTCAGGCTTGTACTGAAAACACTCTCACCTGCTGAGCCATCTCACTAGTCTTCTTGGGTTAAGACTTAAGGAACTCTTTTTAAATGTTTTATAGAGCTCTAGAAGTAGAAAATAAAGCTCGGGAGATGTGGTGCAAAGGAGGGACAAGACAATGCCCAAATGCTGTGTGCCCAGGGAATTGGGTCAGAGACAGACAGACTCAGAGCACAAGGTCACACAAGAAGCCATGGCCTCAGGGCCCGATAGCTTCCTTACTGATGAAAAGGAAGAATCACACTGACACTGGTAGTGGGAGATGAGCCTCCACACAGACAGCTTTGCAAGTAAGCTGTTGGGAGAACACACTCAAGCTTAGGAATGAAACCCGGTGAAACTGGGTCTTCTTCATTAGGATGACCAATATCCAATGAGACACAAAGCCAGATCCCAGGAAACACCCGGGGATTAGAGACAGGACCTCGCTCTCTCTCTCCTCTGTGAGTGAGAGGCAGAGAGTGGCTATCTGCATATTCATATTTCATCCATTCAAAGTAGCTTTGCTTCCTTGTTCGAAGATGTGTCGGGGGATGGCCCCATAAACACTACAGCAAGGAAATAGACAATCTCTCTGATTGGTACAGCATAAATGGCATTTAACAAATGCAGACAGTTTGTCAGCTATCAAGATGTAGCCCTCTGGGGACCGCCAGCTAGTGCTGTGAGCACAGGAGCCAATGGGAAGCAAAGGCATCTATGGCATTCATTCTGGTCTGGGTCCTAGACTCAGATGAGGCCACTGCCCTGCTGTGCTGATGACCAGAAAGGAAGAGAGACAAGATGCTCTTTGAATACCTGGTAAAAAATGGGGCACTTTCCCACCCAAATCCTCTCTGCATACACTCACTCTGAATTTCCATGCTAATTAAAATTTCCAACTCTACCCTGCGGGAGGGAAAAGGAAGGACAGATGTTTCTGCTTTAAATAAGGAGGCTGGATGCTAGGAGATAGTAGCATAAGTAGATATAGCTTGTGACAAGATGATGTTGAAATAACTTTGAAAGAGTAAATAGCACATGGCGTTGACAAGGCTGTAAACACACACACACATGCTTCTGGTCAGCATGCCATCATTGAAACATACCAGTCCTGTGAGATATTTTTTGGGCTCCATGCAAACTGATGCTATGAATTCTTAAGAGGAACAGTCTGTATGTTTAGAGATGCTGAGACATCGGTTCTAACAGTACAAACTAGAAATTCCCTGAGTGTCCCATAGTAGAAACACAGGGCCTAGAAGGATAGCCCACCCAAATGACATACTAAGCATCTATTAACATCATGGAAAGACTGGGGAAAAATTGATGATTTTTGTGGGGGAAAGAAGATAAGGGATAAAAAATCAAACGCTTGAGCCAAGAGAAAAGACTCTAGAGGTAATATGGGAAGGGGACACTGTATGTATTTAAATGTAGTGATGTTGCTAGGGTCCCTTTTTCTAAGAGTTATCTTTGTTGGTGGTAGCTCATTTCATGAATTCAGCGATTCAGTTTAGCACCCAATGATCATATGGATCATATGTAATGAACTTACATAGTGTTCTGAAGTGATTTCAGCAACGAGCTAGGGTATGTTAGGAGGCACGGAGTCAATGTACAGGGTACATAGGTATTGTTATTTTACGGTTTGGGTTTTTTCGTGCATTTTTGTTTTTTAACATAAACTTCTAAAAGTGGTGAGTATTGGTGGTGGAAATTGGCAGGCACTTTGCAATCTGAGACCTTCTGGCCTAGCACTGACCTTGACAAAGTAATCAGGCCTCCTCTTCATTGAGGTTCGAAATAAAACTGCTCATCTCCTCATTCTGAAAAAGCAAAGCCACAAGCCACAGGCTGTGACCATTGCCTCAGTTGCTTTCCGATTGAGAAGTGGCAGCAAGGTCTCTCTCAGGCACGGATGTGGAAACCAGATGCCTTTTTTTGGACTTAAAGAGACAGGAACAGAGAGGAACGTGACAGAAAATGACCAAAATGGCTCATTCTTCTCGATGGATGTACTCTATTGGCTTCGTCAGAATGTTGGACATTGAGTCTACCCACAGCTAAGTTCAGACTGGGAAGAGACTTATCTATAACTGGAACAGAATTAGGGAGGAAGGCTGTTTGGGTAGACCAGAAGCTAGTACTGCTGGGTATGAAAGTCATTGGTAAAGTTTATACCAGTCATTGACTACAGAAGGACAGCCATATTTCAGCCTTAGGTAGAAAGAAGGTTAGTTTTCCTTTGTGTGTATCTCACTCCATGTCTAAATGTAATGTGTAGACATTTCTGGTCTCCAGTCAGTCCATAAAAAGGGGTTGTAGGAGAAGGTACATGAGCTTGAAGGCAGACAGAGCCGCCTTTCAGTCTCGACTGCTACTCATTGGACACAGGCCATGGAGAAGGTGCTTTATCTTCCGTTTTATCCCTTGAGCAAACAATAAAAAGATGGGTATGGTTTGCCTAGACCCTTAACTAACTCAGCCAACATCCCAAGTTTCGTGGAGCTTATACTATGGGGGAAGGAAAAGGATGATTGCTAACATGTCCAGTGCTATTTTGTATTTGAAAGGAGAAACATTAAGGGGAGGGGAGGGTCACTGCAGTGATACTCATGAATGAAGTGGCTAGTTTCACACTACCTCATCTGAAACAGGTGACCTTTGAACAGAGAGCTGAAGTCAGTTGAGTGACAAACATTTATATGAGAAAAAATCATTCCCACAGAAGGAGCAGTAGTCAGAAAGCTCCTGAATTGGGAGTGTGTTTGGCATGTCTGAAGGATACCAGAAGTCTAGAGAGTGTTCTACAAGAAAGGGAGAAAGTGCTAGAACATAGGATGGGGTTCTAATTAGGAGAGAACAATGAGGCTGTGGGGGAAAATGTTTATGACTTGGTGAAAGGGCCGGGCAGTGGTGGCACACTCCTTTAATCCCAGCACTTAGGTGGCAGAGGCAGGCGGATTTCTGAGTTCGAGGCCAGCCTGGTCTACAGAGTGAGTTCCAGGACAGCCAGGGCTACACAGAGAAACCCTGTCTCAAAAAAACAAACAAACAAACAACAACAACAAAAAGACTCGATGAAAGGAGAGCTGTCAGCTAGCTTTCACTGTGTAACAAATAATCCTGTGATTTGAAGGTTTAAATAAATTACAGATCTTTACTAGTCTTTGTAGTTCTGTGAGTGGAAGGTAGAGTTACTTCTCCTCTGAGATGACTCAGAAGGCATGGGAGGCTGCAGCTAGGCTGTGAGGAGCTGAAACGAAATGGCCTTTCACATGACCCACCTAGAGGCAGAGGCCCAGAGATCTGTGGTATTGGCTGGCCTGAAGCTGCCATCCCAGGAGGAGGAGGAGAAACAGTGTGACATGAAAATCTTTGCCCTCACCTTCCTCGTGTTTAATGAAAGAGTCTCTGTCATGTCACAGAGGACTCTCCTGTATCTTACTTGCCTTAAATTTTGCATTTCAGAATGCAGCTTTCAGGATTCTCATATGGGGCAATGAATACATGAAAGGCCTGGTCCTTAGGACACATGGGCCACATTAATTTACTTAAAGTCATCTCCATGCTCCCTTGCCTGGAGACCATGGTGTAAGTAGACAGAGTGGGGGTTCTCAAACAACTGATAATTCCAGGAACCATCCCTCAGGTTAAGAATTAAGATAATTGAAGTGAAATCGCACCACGGTCACTCTCTCTTCTTTCTTTTTCCCACAGAAAATATGATGCTGGCATGCTTATCCCATGAGACGACTTGGCCCACAAAGCACAAACACTAAACTCGAACTCAGAGAAGAATCAAGAATGGGGTTTTCCTGGCGTCTACGAGAAGCGCTTTATTTTTCCTCTACATTTCTTTTCTATAAAAAAAAAAAGAAAGAAAAAAGAAAGCAAACACAAAAAAACCAAAACAGAAAAAGATTACTGATATTAACATTCAAACAAACGATATACACTTCAGACAACCATAGTTAAGCATGTTCTTTTATTAAGCATAGGATGGGGGAGCCAGGGGAAGTGAACTCCAGAGGACTTAGAGGCTGGGACAGTCGCTAAAGAAGATGTTCTTGGAACTGTGAGTGAAGACTGGAGGGAACTACTTCCTTGCTTCCCACCTCCAGCATATCCCATGTATCTTAAGGACACCGTGCCTCCTTCCTTGCCTGCCTAGGGAATGGTTTGCAAAATGTAAAATGCACTCGTTATAATCTCTAAAGAATTGCTTGTGTTAACTTTGGCAAGGAGGTCAGGGAATGGTGCTTCTGGGAACCACCAGCTCTGCACACCACACCGACACTGCTCCTCTCTGATGGCACCGTCGCATTGGTTCTCTTGGGACTAGGTACTGAGTTTTTCTCTCAAGTTGCCACGCCTGCTCAGACTTGGTAGGGAAGTGTGAAACATGGCCTCCAGGATTGAACTCAGCCTGAAGAAGTGAACAATGTGTGTGGTTTTTTTTTTCTTCCATTAACAGGAGAAAGCCAACCTTGGGTGGCAAAGTTGGCAGTGGTGGCAGCTGGGTGGGTCGAGGGGATATCAGGTTATTCTAAGGTTGATAGAAAATCACGTGTGCTTTTACAATGAGCAAGGGAACCTACATGCTAACCATGATTCCATTTTCAAGCGGGCCAACACCAGAAAAGCAAGCAGTCCCACGACTAACCCAGTCCTAGAAAAGGGACA
This sequence comes from Mus musculus, assembly GCF_000001635.26. Lineage (NCBI taxonomy): Eukaryota > Metazoa > Chordata > Mammalia > Rodentia > Muridae > Mus > Mus musculus. Next base: position 115,351,995 of record NC_000074.6, on the reverse strand, counting down.
TCATCTCTTGAAATTCCCTGCTTCCCACTAGTTATAACCTTCTCCCATTGATTGTTCTTATCTACTCTCATTGCCCTGTACTGGAGTTCAGGGCACCCAGGATGATGGGGCTGACTGTGATGAGGGTCAGAGCATGGGTGGGGTTTTGCCCAATATTATGGGGTTCCAATTAGCTGGATGGACTACCCAGTCGGTCCTGGATGAGCCTCTCACTGAGTTCCCACAGGGCCCGAGCTGTCTCTTCACTCTGAGCCTCCTCGGATGGCAGGCAACGGCAGCAGTTGTTGAAATACATCCCTCCGAGGCCCTCCAGCTCTGGGGCGACTGCACAGTAGACAGTGGTAGCAGCTCCCTGTTGCTGAAAAGCAGAGAAGAAAGAAAAGCGATTATTTTTTTAAGAAACGAGTGACAAGGCGATGCCATTTTGGCTATCTGGAGATTAGCGGGGCCTTTCTCCACTTGGACATTGGAGGGACCAAGGGCTTGACTCCAAGCCCAGGACTGCTGAAGTATGATGTGCGACAGCTGTGGAAAAACAAGTCCATAAACTCTGCTTGTAAAGCTGGTGTGACTTTTTACACCTCAGAAAGGAAAAGGCTTGGGAAATAAAGACGTGTTTCAAACTATCATGCCAGACGCCACTTCGGCACAGAGAAGGAGATGCCATACTCCCCAACACGCAAGACCAAATCCATCCGACCCTTTGACTTCTCAAAGCCCAATATAATTTGACACCGAGAGCTTTCTAGAACCTTCTGTCCAAAAGAAACCAACAACTCTTGATTATGGCCCATCAAGTGGAAGGCTCAAGAGAGACTGGTGCCAGATCTTTCCTGTAGTCTTTGCTCAGGGTGCTTTTAAGGAGTGGGATGGGTTAACAACACTGTTGAGATATTTAAACACACACACACACACACACACACACACACAGTCTCACATGTCCCTATGCTGATGTGTTTATTAGTTCATCCAGAAAACACTTCTCTAAATGTCATATCTATTCTGATTTACAACAAGATATGGCCTAAGGTGGGAGGCATGTTTCCTACCAGCCTGTTTCAAAATGCAAGTCTCTGTGAGCAGCATTGATCATTTCCGGTCTCTTCAGGAGTAATGGTTGAGGCTGTAGCTAGGGGGTGTGTCTGCTGATGCGGTACCAAGTCATTGCAACTGACAGAATATTGTCCGAGATGTTATAAAGGGGGCAAGAGCTCACTTTGCTTTGCAAGCCATAATTAAAAATAATAGGCTTCTGCTCGTAGGGAGGCACGGTGAGCACGGCTCTAATTTAAAACCAGTACAGTTCATCTGCTATCCTGTGATCATTAATGAGGGAGGGGGGACAGTTCCCAATGGATCAACCCACTGTCCACTGACAGAGAGTGCGGTCACAAACAAGGACCAAAAGGTCACCACAAGATGTCACCTTCAGGAAAACATTAGGGATGTTTTGCTTACGAAGGAGCTGGCTTTCTGCCTCTACTCAAATGTAATCATTTTTTTTCCTGCCCCATCAGGGTTTAAGTTGTGTCAGTTTAGACTGTCCATGGAAGAACATCCCCATAAATGTAGAATCAGTGGGGTCAGGGGTGCCTTCGAGAACCAGGATCCCAAGAACTTACAATTTTACAAGAAGCTCTCTTGGATTTTTATGGGTCTGTCTCTGTGTTGGGATCTGTGGTCATGTATGCATTGGTCAAATGCAGCCATGTGGCCTGCCTGTGGGAGAGGAATGGAGGAGTGTAGGATGCAGACTTGGAGTTAGATAGCACCTAGCTGCTTGAGACTGCTGGACAGGTCCCATCTGTCCAGGATTTGAACATGACTTGTGGTTGAAGCGTAATTGAATAATAACGAATGGTTTGTGACTTCTTGAGGTCCCTCAAAATATTTGACTCCTCCTGCTTCTCCCCCAACCCCACCACCCAAAACAGTGACTGCTTTGGATTCAGTGATTTCTTTCTCAATTGGTTTCCCTTTTGTCAGTTGTTTTTCCTCATCACCATTAGCTGAGCACCAGGTGTGTTTATCTAAAATACCTGTCAGACAGTGATGGGGTTCCTCTGCATTCTGTAAGGAGGAGGTGGGCAGCCAGAGGGCCTCTGATAGCTAAGTAGAACACAGAGATCATCTCTCAGGTAACCCAAGCCACACAGTAGTTTGTCCTCAGCTCTCTGCAGGGTCTAGGTGAAGATGGAATTCTGGATAAACTTTGGGCTGTCTCTCTTGGATTTTCATTTTTATTTTGTAGCTGACAAGGAAAGCCAAGAGTGACCAGGCAACTTGCCACAGATGTCTATGTGGTGGCTGAGAGAATCCAATCAGCTCACCTCCAAATCCATCCCTTCTCCTCCTTTTTTCTCCTCCTCTTCCTCCCCTCCTCTTCCCCTCCTCCTCTTCCTCATCTTCCTTCTCTCTTCCTTCTCTTCTCCCTCCTCCTCTTCTTCCTCTTCTTCCCACTCCTCTTCCTTCTCCTCTTCCTCCTTCTCTTACTCTTCCCCCTCCTGGAACCATAGATGATTCTCATGTCAGACAATGGTTCTAATCTCACAGCAGGCTGGCCTCCCACAGCCTTGCTAACCCTGAGACAAGACCAAGGGAGGCCACTCAGGAAAGTGAAAACCAGAGATCTTCCAATCCTATTGTGGCACATTGTCACTGTGACCTTCTAAACATGATGTGGTCTGTGTGCTTGCATTGTGGAAATGGTGCTTTTGTGAAGAAATTCTAACCCCCCCCCAATCCAGAATCAAGCTAATTTGTGGGTCACGAGGAGATGTACTCTCCTTTGTTGGGATCGGCAAGTGACTGCAGTTGGGCTGGTTTCGTGGAAATGTACATTTGGTACCTATGCTTCAGCAATTTTAAAAGCCCAGCGTTCCACGCATGCGCACTTCAATTCTGTGCTATCAGTCTTAGGGTGTTTACAACCCAAATTCTACTGCCAGTGCCACGAGCTTTATAAAAGAACACAGGACAGGGTACTTTGCTGCCCCAAAGACCAATTGTGTGCTTTTGGCAAAGGGTCCATGCCCTTGCCATGCACATGGCCACTGGCTCTTGCTTTATCTTCTTTTCAGACACACAATTATGTGCTGACAAGTATCTCGTTGGTCCCATGCCCACTACCTCCATGTGCTTTTTGGAGAATTTTCTTTTCAAATGTTCCAATGGCAACCTTCGAGTGACATCGTTATGCCATCCGATGTGGCAACAGTTTAATAACAAGTTCCCACTTGGGACTCACCAGCTCTTCGAGAGTCTGGATACCATCAGCCTGAGACAGAACCACATTAGTGAGGTCTCATTAGCAAACAAGCTTTGCCGCTAACAGAAGATAAAACATTTTTAAACACATAAGAAAGGGTTTGGGGGGTTTGGGCTCCCCCCTCTGCCCCGAACACTTCAATCACTATCAAATGACTTTCACGCCACTTTGAGGGGCATCCATACATAATTCAGAGAAGATGAAAGTGACACATAAAGGAATTAATGTTAACAACGCTGGTGTAATATTTGAAGGTACGACTTGCCGTTTGTCAACATTGCTTTACTGATCCATGGTGATAAAATAATAACCCGTTGACATATGAATGCTGGCGGGAGCTGTGGGTTCTCCCACAATTTGTGTGTGTGTGTGAGTGTGTGTGTGTGTGTGTGTGTGTGTGTGTGTGCTTGAGCGTGTGTGCCTGTCTTTCTGTCTGTCTGTCTGTCTCCTCCAGAACAATTTCTTCAGGTTGTGCCCAGTCACTGCCCAGAAGCTGGGGAAGTAGCACGTGCAACCCACAGCAATGTCACTGGGTTAAAGCACTGATGGCCTAGGACTGAGCGTTTGTAGGAAGCCTAGTAGAATTTTTATTCATACCCCAATGGCATCTAGGTTCCAGTCAAACATTTTCGAGTAGCCAGAGTTCGACTGTGCCATCAGTTGTCACTATGCTTGTAAAACTGTCCAGGGTTCTTGTTTGGGTGTTAAGCTGAGAACACTTTGCTAACAGAGGTTTATCGGTCTCTGCCGGAAATCATTTTTCAGGTGTGCAATCCTGTCTTCCACCTCAGAAACCTGGAACACAAATAGGGGCGGCCTTTGGTTACTGAGACTCTGAGATTTAAAGGGGCCACCCTTCCAAAAGTCCTTTGCTGGGATGAAACTGTTAAGTCGCTGCCTTCCATCAACATTTATCTGGTAATGGCTGGCCATCAATTTGTAGCTGTCAGCACAGGATACAAATGGATATGGAGTCCTTCGAAGAAAAAGGTGTGGAGGTTTCTGATAAACAAAACATGTTTTTTTAAAAAACAACAACCAGCACATATTGATATCTGTGATGCGTTACTTAGTGCTTTGATAGAATGTCCATGTTCTGATAAGAACACGTGTCACACAATTAACTTAGCGTTCAGGTGACTCTGCTTTAATATGCATGCTCATTTAAAAGGAAGAGTAGACCCTTTCTTGAAGGAGGTGTAACAATGCATTTTAAAAGATGCCCCGCTGTCATGGCATATCTATATTCAAAGACTTGAAAGAGTGGAAGATGTTTGAAGATTGCTTTATTACAGACACATCCACACCAGGCCATCACAGAGCAAATGCTGAATTAATCAATTTATGCAAAAAAAAAAATAGATTCAGGAAAGGGAACACACCGTGCAAGCTAGATTAGGCTTGGAGCCTCAAGGGCAGGGAAGGCAGGCAGCTCTTGAGAAGTGGGCCGTGACTACAGAGGTGGATTGGAACTGCTGAGCTGCAATGAGAAGGTTAGGCAAAGAGGAAAGACAGGTGCATCTTCAGACCCTCGGGGCTTTCATTGAGACTCATCTGGGGTTTTGGAGGCATAGAATATACTTTCCAAATGTGAAACCCACGGCCCAATGAATAGATCATGCTGAGTGAAATGATTGGTCTGTTAGAAAGCTGTAGTAGTGACAAGCATCTTACTACCCTCCCCCCACCCCCAAACACTCATGCAAGAGAACTTATAAGACTTCTATCTGAAATATACAACGCTGGATTCTGGAGTTCATCTCCAAAGGTCTTGGTGCTTGGGACATAACTGTTCCCACAATTAATAATTTCAATCTCCGGTTTACAGGGCAAAAACCAAGCTGTTCCAAGGGGGTGCTGTGTCCCTACTTAACTATCCAAGAACAAAATTGTCAGTGGACAAATTGACCTCCTATTCCAGAATGTTCCACTGGTTCATAAAGCGGAGTAGTCAGTGCAGGAAGGAAGCTCACACACCTCTCTGATGAGTGACCTCAATGACAGAGTATCACCACGGCTACCTATACAACCAGAAGTGCTTACGAATAAGCAGCTAGGTTCCACCACAATGAAAGAGAACAAAGAGCTCCAGCCACTTGTGACCATTCCAATAGCTACGATGACTAGCATTCATTGAGAGGTGACCATCTGCTAGCACCTAGCATCAGCATCACCTTCTAATCCTCACAATGTCCTCACGCCAGGGACAGCTAGCTTCCTCATTTTTATAGACCCACATAGATTCGGAGATCGAACGGACCCTGTCCAAAGACACAGTGACAGTCGCAGACTGACAGACGCAGAATCCATGAGTCAGTGTAGGAAACCGCCTTCCCAAACACGTGACACACATTGGTCACTTCCTCCCAGACACCTCCCATTCAACTCAAGCTTCCTTGTGCTATTTTGTCACTAATCAGAGCCTAGATGCCCTGATCTGGCCTAAATTAAATATATGAGCTGTCTGTATGTTCACCTGAAAAATGTTCAAAGGAGATTTTTCCACTGTTGATTTAGTCAGTGAACTAAATTGAAATTATATCCATTTGGATTAACACCAAAAAGTGAAGACTCAGCACACAGCCCACCAATTCAATCGCAAATGACCCTTTACTAAAAAGAAAAAAAAAGATAAAGAAAGATAGACAGAAAGACAGACAGACAGAAAGAAAGAGAGAAAGAAAGTGAAAATTACCTGACCCAAAATGGCACTGCCAGGCATAAGATCTGCCAACTTAAAGAATATACCCTTTGGTGATAGATATCTTCTAAGAATGAACATCAAAACCAGTGGAATACGTGGTTGCTTACATGCCCTCTGTGTTCTGCCCATCTCCCAACAACACTCTGATAGGAAAGCTTGCCTGTGCTCCACCAGAAAGGTACAGGACTTTCAGTTTGCTTCCAAAGCCAGCCCTGTTTTTGAAAACTCCCATACAAACATAGCCTTCCATAGAGGCAGGCTCTGACAATCCATTAGACTTGCAAACCAACCCATCCCTCTCCTTGCAGCCCTCCACACACCCCCCCCCCCCAATAAATCCCTAGCAAATTAACTCCTACAAATTCCCAACAGTTGATTCCTCCATGGGCCTTGAATAATACAGGCTCAGCTCAGATGCATGCAAATATTTTATGTAGACACGGAGATGTAAACATCTTCCTAGCCCTCGGGAGTTCTGGTAATGCACAGGTTGTTCTTAAGCCTTCCTTACAAAAAGCCTTCATTGCCGGGGGGGGGGGGGGAGAGCAAAGCTCTGTAGACTGGATATTTGTTTACAAGGTATACCAGTGTGAGAGAATGTTCCAGAAAAGCCATACTACCCCTTCACTCTGCAGAAGAGAATGTGCTCACCTGACAGTGACTTTGACAGTGAGTTTCAGAACTTACTCGTTACCACAAATCCTTTTGCTACACATGGGGTCTCGGGTGTGGAAGAGCTCCGGTTCTTTTTGTCCTGGTGACTCTCGAATGAAGGTACGGAGTGCATTCTCGGGTGTGCGGACATAGCTGTAGAGTTCATCAGTGCCAGGGATCCCAGGGTGGGGCACACATTGAAAGACGCCAACCCATCAGGCCAGCCACAGATAACACCCAAATTGCAAAGCCCCTCTTGAGTAACATGGAGGGGCAGAAAGAATGACATTTAACTGTCCCGTGGCAGCCAAGTACTCAGAGAGAGTCTCTGAGATGACCCCAGACATTTCCTGTTGCATTTGAAGGAATCCAAGTAAAACACCACCAAATGTAAGTCAGATCTCTGCCAGGAGACAGTTTTCTAGAAAGGTCCCCGAGGAGTTTGAGCCCCTGGCTTGAAAACCAGGATAGAATGAATACAAAAGTCCATGGCAGTGTTGCTTTTTCTATGAGAGAAAGTCTGGAACCACTGGATTGTAGGTGGAAAGCGGGATGGAATTCTTTCTAGAACAGAAGAATAGAGCTGCCATCCCGAGCCTTAAGCCTAGGAAGCGACTAGAGAGCCAATCACAGCCATTCTGAGGCATCCAAATGTTTGGTCTCAGAACATGAGGCCAGGCAAGGTTTTAATTTAACTGGGGTTGGAGAGCAGAGCAACCCAACCTCTGTAAGCTCTCAGGGCTCTGTCTGCACATCAAGGATTGTTCTAGACTTTCTCTCAAAATAAATAAGGTACCTTTCCTATTTTCCTCATTTGCCATAGACAACCCACGAGTTCTGTGACAGAATTCTGTGTGCAATATGATAATTAGGATCATTTCACATCGCGGGACCCTACAATTTTGTGGGGAGAGAGGTGGAAGTACCCCCAATGAGAAGAGGGAAAAGGCATGACTCACATGTACTCTCTTAGATTGTCTCTCGAAGCACATTTACTCCACATTCTGTTTGTGCCGCCCCCCCCCCCCATCAAGAGCCCCCCATCGCTCTTGAGCAATTCTCACTAGATGGAAGGGAAGGTCTGGTGGATTAGGCCTTACATATTCAGGAAAGATGTCCCTGGGCATTCCCCATTGAGTTGCCCACAATGTGTACATTGCTCAACACAGCTTGCCATTTAGTTCTTTTACAGATGGAGATTTCTCTTGTGGGATGGAACTCCGATCTGGGTATCCCTTCTTTCATGAGTTACTTTGATATGGCCCAAAAGAAGAGCCATAGACATTTGCCACTGAAATAAGCATCTTGTGAATAGCTTAATTCTTCTACATTGGGCCTACCATTGTCATTTTCTAACTGGTCCACCTCAATGCCAGAGCTGAAGGACTTACGAAGAGATAAAGGACTTACATAAGAGATAAAAGAAGATATTTGGCAGGTATTAATTTGAAACATCTTACATTTCACTTCTTTAACCTGTTGTAGCTACTTATATGTATATATAATTTATAAATACTGTATATACATGTATGCCTCTGTATTCACCATGTATACTGAATAATTTAAAAATGATTGTCAGACAGAATCAATGGCTTTGGTTCTAATATAATGGGGGGAAAAAGATGTCTCCTTAGTATAAGTGAAACACATAGGGGGACCTTTGCTGCATAGAAAAGCTTCAATTAGTTTGCCTGTCCCTTTATCTCTTCAATTATATAAAACTATGTGGAGAGCAGGCAGGATTTCAGGGCACACCTCGAACAAGCTGTTTAGACTGTTAACAGGATTCAGAATGTATATAGCTATGTCACTGGTAAATTCTACAAATAAGAAATAAAAATACCATGGCGGTGGGTGGAAAATGCAGAGTTCCTAATATGACATATCAGGGTAAGAAATGAACTGTTGATCCGTCATCCCAGCTTGAACTACGAAAGCACACCTTGCCATAATTCAGCTCTCATGGGCAGCCCCCCTACCCCCACCCCCATGGCCAGCCCTGCCATGTCAAATAGGGTACATTCTCACTTAGCTGTGTGTGTTTTCTTTGAGAACTCCTCGGAACACATCATTTCTCTGGCTTGAAGATGTCAGCCTTGCTGATATTTCATTTAGAAGAGAGCATCTCGTTTGTTATTACTTCCATAATTAATGGTGATCGCTCAGGCACTGCCTTTACACAGAAAGAGCGCTTCTCTGTGGTCTAGGGGCTAATGAGAAACAATAGATATTTCATTCACCAGCAGCTTGTTGCTAGTTAGTGGGAAATGATCGCGTGTGCTGTTGCTTTAATTGCCAGAGTAAATAATTCTGCCTGGGTGTTATGAGCATTTTAAAGCACTTGATGCAAATATACTAGAAACAAAACAAACAAAAAAATTTTTAAAAATTGCATTCTATCTTGCAAATATTATCTAAATATGCATGTGCTAACTACTCAGCTACTGTATTTTAGGAAATACAATTAAGCTGCCTTTCTCTTCCCCTATGTAGACTGTAAATAACTGTAGATCTTTCTCTTGTTTCCTTATGTAAATATATGTAAATACTGACATACTATGCATGTTGATATTCTAGGCGATTTCAGGTACTTTTATAATCTAAAGGCATGGACTTGAGCTGGTTTGTTAAAAGGGGGGAAAGGGAAAAGCTCTCTCAAACTCTTTAACGCTGAATAGAAATTAAAGATTCTTCCTAGACTGGTGTGGTGTCTTTTGTTTGCTTTATCCAAAGTGAATGCACTCCTAACCTGGCTTCTTCTTTTACAGAAAGGAACTGCTGAGCACATAAACACACACACACCCCCAAATGATACCTGAGTTATTTAGAATACATTTCATACACTTTTCTTGGGTGTATAAGAACAATTCTAGAGTCATAGGTAGGCTTCTTTGATTGTCTTCATTTAGCAACAAACAAACATAATCCTTTTTGTTTACTTCTTAGATGCCAAGTCCGGTCTTAAAATCCTCTAAGAGGGTCCTGTTCTACCATTTCAAAGATGTAGAGCCTGAGTCACATTAAGACTGGCTACTTATTTGAAAGGACAAAAATGATTCCACCAAAACTCTGATTTGTTTATCTTGCATACAGAAGATCTACGAACTCATTCTGAAAAGCCTGTAAATAATATAGTTTCCCTGTAGTCTCTGTTGCAAAAGATCAAGTTGAACACTGTTTCTGCAAAAGAGTCATGAGCAATATGCACAGAAGTGAACATACCTGTGTGTCAATAAAACTTTATTTATACAATCAGTCAATGGGCCAGATTTGGCCTACAGGCAAAAATTTGCCAATTTCTGCTCCACACGTTATCAAAACTCAGTTCCTCCTCAGTAGAACAATAAGAGTTCTTTCTGAGTATGTGTGTATCTGTATTGAATGATCTGGGGAAATACTTTGATCAACTGAAAACCCTCTAATCTGGTTCCTGGAAGTACCAACAGTCTTGGAGGAAGTCACAGAATAATGAGATGAGCAGAAATGAAATCCCTTGAGTTTATAAATCAAGCTATCTGTCTCAGACAAATGACACTGCCAGGTTTCAATTTAGTTATCTTTTATTTTTATAAATGGGGATGGAGTAGGAAAGTTAAGAAAGACAAAGCAGGAAGAGGAAGGAAAAAAAAAAAGAAAAGAAAGAAACTGAACAACTCTTCCGCTTTAACGAGAGGAAAGAGGCCATTACTCCAGGTATCTATGGAAACCAAGCAGCCTGCTCACTTTAATGGTTGGCAAACAGCATTAGTGTTTGAAGATGTTTTGCCCAAGTATGATGCTACGGTGTAAATGCATTAATTGACAGTTTCCTTCGGGACTTCTTTTATTGAAGTTTTCAAACCTAATTTGATGGCACAGGGAGCTCTGAAGCCCTTGAAGAAGGCTGTAATGTTAGGTCTTTGGAACGCAGAGCCAGCATGGGTATAGTGTACACATGGAGTCGACTCTCCCTGCTGTCTCACAGCACAAGTGCAGACACAGCCTTCTTCGCTGCCTGAGCTTTTCCACGGCAAAGACCTTGAGCATTCCCCTTGGGTGTGGAGAGGCCCTTTCTAACCTCTCCTAAGTGGGAATCTATAGGAACTCTCCTGTCCTGGGAGGGACTGGAGGAGGAGAGGAGATCAGGTGTCTACTAGGAGTATGTAGCTGTATGAAACTAAAGTTAGAAAGAGTACAGCTTCTGGCAGCCATGTGACAAACCCCCATACGTTGGACTGCCTCTATGAAGGATATAATGCAATATGCCTTTGACAGGATCTTGTGATGACGCTGGTCTTCTCCTGGGTTAGAGAGCAGACACAAGTTCATAGGTAGCTACCGTCCTGTTTATTCTGGGTTGAAAGAAGGAAACAAGCAGATCAAAGTGTCTTTGTCTGTTCTTCATTTAAGAGACTTAACAGATGGGGAAAACACTTCTACCAAGCAGCAGTCACCCTTCTCCCCAACCTCCTTCAGCATCCCTGGGCATCTCGCTGGCTATGAACCCCCCTGATAGGCACCTTGCTGTGGGACTAAGGCAGCTCATAGTCAAGCCAGCATTTGTACAACTACTAAGCACTGTAAAACGCAAGGTCATCCCTGCACCAGCCTTAACAAACATGCTCTACATCTGCAAATATCTCCCTTGCAAGACAGTCAGAGAGAGAGAGAGAGAGAGAGATGCACACTGATGGTGGCACCACTGAGTGAGTACCAAAATGGTTATGTGCAGTAAAAGCCTGGAGTCCACCAGGGCTAGAGAGAGAGATGGCTCAAGAGCACTTCCTGCTGTATCAGAGGACCACAGCTCAGTTCCCATCACCCCATTAAGTACCTCACAGATGCCCCCATGTTCAGCTCTAAGAAGTCTGAAGCTTTCTCCCGGCCCATGTGCAAGCACACACAGTAAATACTTATTAAGTGTGTTTATGTTTTAGTAGATGATGGTTGCTGCAGTATTCTTTTGGGGCTAGCTTTTTTTGAAACATGTGTGTCTACATGCTGTACATGTGAATGCATTCACATGTATATGCTTACATACACATACATGTTTGTGTTCATGTACATGCATGTGTGTTTGTGTGTATGTACATATTTCTATGTGTTTGGTCCATGTGCATGTGGTGGCCCAAAGATAATGACTGACTGCTGCCTTTCTCAATCACCCTTTCCTTTGCTTACTATGGCTCCGTTTTTTGTTTTTTTTTTTTTTCCGGGTAGTCTAACTAGTTACCCAGTCCTGAAGATTTCCAGTCTCTGCCTCCCAAGTTCTAGGATTAAGGGTAGCTCCCACGCTTATGAGCTTTCACGTAGGCTCTAGGAATCCAAATTCCACTATTTGTACTTTGTGTGGCAAGTGACACCACTGAAGCGTCTCCCCAGTCCCCCACATGACCCCCAGTGTTCTCATAAATGTCCTCTCTGAACATTTTAAAGATAAAATTGGAAAGGTACATGTATCCATCCAAGTGAAAAACTGGGGTATCTCAGATTGAGCATGGGGACCCCAATAGAGGAATTCAGGGAAGGACTGAAGGAGCTGAAGGGGTTTGTAAACCCCATAGGAAGAACAACAATATCAACCAACCAGACTCCCCAGAGCTCCCAGGGACTAAACTACCAACCAAAGAATACACATGGAGGAACCCATGGCTATAGCTACATATGTAGCAGAGGATGGCCTTACCTGGGGTAAATGGGAGGGGAGGCCTGTGGTCCTGTGGAGGCTCAATGCCCCAGCATAGGAGAATGCCAGGGCAGTGAGGTGGGAGTGGGTAGGTGGGTGAGGGAACATCCTCATAGAAGCAGAGTAGATTGGATAGGGGGTTTTCAGAGGGGAAGGAGGATAACATTTGAAATGTAAATAAATAAAATAACCAATAAAAATTTTTTAAAAAGAAAAGAAAAAATGGAGGTATGAGATGGCATTGGCTGGCTTGCTGTCCACCACAAATGCAGATGGGCATTTCCCTTGTGAAAAGCCTGAACCATTCTCCAATGTTCTTTCTAGAAGCTTCTATGTGCCCCTCTAACAGGACTTCTCTGTCCACTTCACTCTGCTCCTCTTATTCTCCCCATTAAACACTTGCTTTAAAACACACACACACACACACACACACAAACCAAAGGGTTGGAGAAATGGCTCAGTGGTTAAATCATGGGGTACTCACACACAGGAACCGAGTTCAGTTCCCAGCATGCCCATGGCTACTAACAACCATCCGTGACTCCAGTTCCAAAGGATCCGATGCCCACTCCTTTCCTTTACAGGCACTATATACACAGTATGCACAGACATGTATGCAGGGGAAATACCCATAGGCACACACACACACACACACACACACACACACAAAACCCAAATAAACATTTTTTTTAAAAAGAAAGGAGAACATAAACTTGAATTTTCTAATAGTATTCCTTCTAGGCTTCAGAAAAAAATCTCAGGGTTCCTCAGTTCAGAGTCCAGAGAGCAATAAGCAGATCACAAGTTACCTGCTGTGCGACAATCAATGTGCATTTGTATCAGCCTCACTGGTAGCTGCTGAATTTGACTTTGGGCCTTAAATCGCTGAGAGCCGATGCTCGTGAGTGCTTTGTGGATGCCTGGGATTTGAACCCAGAACTTGCTCTGGTGGAGAGGTTGGCAGGCTGAATGGGAATTAAGTGTAGAGACATAAGTTCCTTGGCCAAGTGCGTCAGAATACAGCCTGACACATTGCCTGCTTGGGCCATTGATCCCAGTGGTTGTTGTTTCCTCTCTATGCAGAGCCTCTCTATGAGGGTCCTCCTTTCCCACCTCTGAACTTCGTTACTAGGTTCTCCCTACTCGACACAACCAAAGGTGCCATTCCTGACCGCAATCGAGGAACGACCTGAACTGTCCCAGGCAAACTTCATGGGATTCTGCTGGCTGGCAAGGCATGGGTTAATGGCTCAGTATGTGCAGGTCACCTGGCACATCCACCCGGGAGCTCCACTTGAAGCTCTCTTGCCCTCACAGAGTAGAGAAATGCTGAACTCACGAAAATGGGGTACACCAAGGAACACCTTACTCTGCGTTTCCCCACCTCTGGCTGCTGCACCTGATAGGATTCAGCTTCTCACAAATGCCTGGCTTGTCAAAAGGAAGGCACACAAACACAGCCGGTGACCAAGCACAGAGTCAGCAAGAATGCAAGCTGGCTGCGCGGTGGGTCCTCAGAGTGTCCAGGTGGTAGAAAGTCTGGCCTCGCAGGCAGTGCCTTGACATTCAGAATCAGGTGGCCTTTACAGGACAGGCCCTTTAAGACGTAGATCCTACATAGGGGCCTGGATGCTCTCTATGGCACTTTGGAGATGCCCAGAGGCAGAGGTTCTACTGAATTCTTGCAAGAGCGCTGTAGAGTGTTATTAACGAATTTTGTTAATAGAAAAACAAGCAAGTCATAATGCCACTCCATTGAGTCAGGCACTGTGGGAAAATGCTAAATGTAAACTGATATTTACTGATAAAAACTGCTGAGGTTAGACATTGATTCAGTGTGGTCCCCACAACCTAAAGCGGCTTCCATTCAGGTACTTCCTAGCCCAAGGCAACCACAGTTTCAAACATGTTTTGTTTGTTTGTTTTTTTTTATCAGTAACAAATCCTAAACAGGGTTCTAGAAACTTCACCTCAACGCCTCATTAGACACAGCAACGACTCGGCGGGGGTAGCAACGTTCTGTTTTAAAGATGAGGAAACCGACGGTCAGGTGAGCCGTAGCTCTTGATATAATGGACCAGGATTCAAATCACACAAGTCTGACCCCAGAACTAACAATGCCCTGGCTCACCAGTGGACTAGACCACCAGGCAGTTTATTTCTACAGGTAGAATCTTTACATTCTTACAGATAAATATTCCAACCCGTCCTAAATAAAATAAAATAAAATAAAATAACACTCTTGTTCAGGGGACAAGCCTAGAACCCTGCAAAGCAAAGAGAAGGGTTCAGAATAAAGACAGAAAAGTGCGTGGGTGTAACCAGAGCCCAAGTATGCAGCATATCAGGGCAGAGAGAGATTGGGTGTAATGTTGAGATGGGAAATCCTGGCAGAGTGAGTTATTTTTCAGGTAGCCCTAGAACGGGTTTAAATGGGCTCAGAACTCACTCCTTTGCCCGGCAGCACAAATCAACTGGGCAGATCCCTTTGGCACATAGGAGCTTCCAACACACAGCTAAGTGACATGCTCTTAAGCTGAAGGGCCTGGGGTCAGAGACCCAGAGAAAAACCAGATGTTTCTTCATACTGCATCTCTGATACTTCATCTAAGGTGACAAACCATGAAGCAGCCTTTGGTTTGGGTACTTCCCGAACTGAAGACACAAGCAGATTCCTACACAGGAGACTGCATGAGAAGCGTCTGTCCCTAGGACTTGGTGATATCATAGCCCCTTCAGAAACAATACTTAAACAGGAGTTCCTTAGATCTCAGTGGGAGCCTCTATCTCAGGAAACAAGGAGGGTGACTTCTGAGAGATGACATCTAAGGATGACCGTCAGCTTCTACAAGGATGGACACATGTTTGCATGAGTATCTCCCCAGCAAATATAAATACACATGAATACACACAGACACACAGACACACACACACACACACACACACACACACACACACACACACACACACACTGGAAACCAATGACATGGAAAAGAGAAAAGCAATAGTCTTTTTCTACTTGATTGACACTCCAAGCACACTAGAATCTAGAGTGTGAAATTGTTGCAGCTGCTGATTTTCACTCTCGATTTTCTCATGAGTCTCAAACTCTCTCATGGCTGGCTCCTTCAGAGAACATATGTTCCCATGTCCACCCACCTGTGTAGCTTTCCCTGTCACTTTCTTCCTTCCTGAGCCTGTTCCATGCATGGACTCCAGGCATGGCTTTAGAGCAGTGGATGCTGTGAGATTCTGCTGAAATGTCCATCTTGCATCAAGGTGATTTCTAGGCCACAAGGGTATTTTCTTTTGAAGGATGAGTCCTCTTCAGGGATTTTGCTTAACCCAGGTGAGCTACCTTGCCCTATCTAGATCCTTTCCAGGAGGCAGCCTCCATCAACGATACTCTTGTCTCCTTATCCCACTTGAGAGCATCCGTTTCATGGTTTGGTACCTTAGATGAAAGCCATCTTGGCTTCAGAGTCTGCTCAGGACTGTGGGAAACACTTGGTACTCTGGCATCACAGCTCAGTCCTCCCACTGACCCTTCCATGTGCCACATTCCCTCACAGGTATGCATTCCTGACCATGTTCCTAGCACCCTGCCAAGTGCCCGTCTTTGTCAGCTTAGAATACCCAACCTCTCATTCAACCTTCGACCAGCAGGGTGATTGGGAAACCACCTGAAACACACTTTGCCTGCTTGTTCTCATGAGATCATGACACTCAACCCATTTGATTCATTTTAAAGATGGAATCAGACGGTGCACAGAATATACTCCTGTGGTGCTAGCTCACAGTCTACACTCAACAGATAATGACCAGCTGTGGTGATAGCAGAGCATCTATCCTCCTCCCGTGGTACCCATACTCATCGCCCCCCCCCCAATAACAGGAAGCACAACTGGTTTCTGGTCAAGCATAGTGGATTCAATTCAAACATTGGTGCCTGTCTCGGAAACTAAAAGTCTAATACATGTGGGAAACGTTTACTTGGTGATCAAGAAACCTTTGGGAGTTGGAAAAGTAGCAACTCCCTGAGTCAGCAGAGTGGGACCTCTAGCAGAGGAAGGGACAGAAATAAGCCACTGTACGTGATAGAGCTTGGTCATGGAAGGAGCTGGCAGAGCTATGCGCGGTATGGTAAGGACTGAAGGAACGCCTCTGTGACTTCACATGATGTCACAGAAAGAGGACATCCTCCCTCAGGACAGCCCACCCATCATCATTCCCTCGTCTGCGAACTTACGATACAAACTGCTCTTGACCCCCAGTGCCCATCAATCTGAGGCTGGTTAGTGTGTGCTATCAGGGTTCAACTTCACGAAGAAGGGGCCCAGCACCCCACCCAATTTGAGGTACCCAGTAGTTACTCATCAAATAGTTCTAGCAGAAGAGTTGAGTAAGTGGTACTTTTAAAAAACAGATCTAAGATTAAAAAAAAAAAACATAAACAATGTAAGAGCCTGACTATTTTGTTCTTGAATTACTGTTGATGTGGTTTGGGCAACATTCTTCCCTATAAGTTGTGACTCACATAAAGCTTTCTCTTATACAAGGCTGGCTATGAGGCAGTCAGCAGACTAGAGGAACACATGTACACTCTCCCTGTCCTACTCCCTTGTGGTCCTGGTGGAAAAGATTTGCTGTTTTCTTCCCAGGTTACAGAAAACTGAGAGAGGAAACTACTTGCTCAAGTCTACACAACTCCTAAGTATCAGGTCTGGTTTGAACTCATGCCTTGTCTCTGAAGTTATGTTACACAACAGAGATGGAACTTAGAGCATGCCTCTTCAGGTCTCTGGGCCTTCCTTTTATCGTTGGACTTCATTTCCAGGTACAGATTTCTACAAGGCTCCTAGCCTACAGGGTTTGCATTTGCCTGCAGAGTGGGTTTGAGATGGAGGGAAAATGGGATCAGGACTGTTTCCTAGAACTCTGCCTGTAGGCAGAGAAAGAGATGGAGTCCAACTACAGGGAAGTACAGTCTCATCAGGTCTTGGTATTTTGTTGCCTCTTTTTACTAACATATTAATGCCACCTCAATAACCATGAGATGAATGAATGAATGAGCAGGTAGATGTTGTTGAATGGATGAACAAATGGGGAACTGAAAAGTTGGATGGATGGATGGATAGATGGATGGATGGATGGATGGATAGATGGACAGGTAGATGGATGGATAGATGATGGATGGATGGACAGGTGGATGGATGGATTGGCAGGTAGATGGATAAATGGATGGATAGATGGATGGATAGGCAGCTGGATAGATGAATGGATGGATGGATGGATGGATGGATGGATGGATGGATGTATGGATGAATAGATGAATTAAGAACTGAACAAATAACTAAATGACTGTTTGGAAGTACTGCTTGTTATTTTACACCAAAAGGGAGGCATGCTGTGGACATGACTCACTAGTGGTCACTCAGACTTTAAAAATACCCACATTCCTTGTGAGAGCTGGCAGGAGCAGTTTCTCTCCCTGGAGCACAGCCCTCTGCCTACCTAATACAGTGTGAGGTGTTAACTACATTATCTGGAAATACCCCTATGACTAATTCCCATCCCTTATCCGGAGGAGAAGAAAATTGTCTGTAGTGCGAATGCCCCAGATTCCTGGTCAGTTTATGTAAGGCGTTTCAAGCCATTGCAGTATTTAAAGCCATTTTTAGCTTCAATCACTTGATGTGTGGTGAGCCAAGAATACCTGATCTCTTACTCCTTAAAACTCCCTGTTTTTTCCACTAATTTTGTTTAAAGTGGTTGTGGCACTAAGTACTTCTCCACTGAAGAGAAGGTTTATAAACATGCATCCCAACATTATGCCGTCTTTTAAATAGGTGCTTATTCAGTGAATTCTCCTGTTACATCGCCTGGGCTCCTTTAGCTCTGATACTTTGGGCTGATCCCAGCCCTGCCAGGTGGTGGGTGGGTGATATTTATTTTTTGTCATGGCCTATTTGGTGGTTTTTGTACACTGAAAACTTTTCTGCTCGTCCCAAACAGGATTAGATGGAAGCTTTTCCCAAGTGATGTCTACAGCAATTGAATAAGGTTTGAGCTCTGACTAACCAAAAGTTAGAAGACTACGGGGGAGGGGTGCTTTTATTAAGTAGGGAAAGATAAAGGTCCTTTCTTTATGCGGTGTAGCTACTTTGAAACACATGAAATGCTCAGAAAAGCAAAATCTCAGGGCATCAGATATTTTCTCAGAACCTAAACCCCGATTTCACTTGCACTCTTCTTGCCTTTACCCTCCAAGAAATAGAAATCCTACTTTGACCACCTTTCGCAGAATCTTATTGTTCATTTGTTGGTCTTTAAATATATGGACAAACAAATTCAGCTGCATTTCAATACGTGCAGGTACCTCCAGTGGGCTAATGATTCCTACAAGTCCTCGGATTTCTTTGTGAACTCGTTGACAGTAAATAGCAGGGTGTGTTGGTTTAAGAAATAAACCCATTTGCTGTAGTGCCAGAGTAGCTACAGCCGTGTTCTAATAAAACTCCCAACACAAGCCTAGCCAGGCAACATGATTTGGCCCATGGACTGCAGTTCACAGACCATTGCTCTATAAAACTCAACAAATTAATTATCAGAGTGTATCTTCTAAACGACTTCCCTTCCTTGACAAAACAGACTTGATGTTTTATTGAATCTTTATTCCAGTTTCATCCAAGTTGAAAATATCATAATATTTTGTTGTTGTTATTGCTGCTGCTGCTGTTGCTGCAATGGGATCTGAACCTAGAGCTTTGCGTATATATATTAGGCAAGAATGCTACCTCTAAGTTACACTCCTAGCACTAAGAATTCCTTTTCAAAGCCATCTCATGCATCCCCGATGCCCACAAACTTACTATGACCTTGAGCTTCTGATCCTTCTACCCCACTTTCCAAGTGCCTGTGCCACCATGTGTGGTTTATGCCGTGCTGGGGACTAAACCCAGGCCTTTGGCAAGTCCTTTGCTTACTTAGCTGGATCTCTGAGCCCACACAGTGAAGCTTCCTAAGGCTGTCTGCAGAAGGAAGTTCCCGGTGTGCTGAGCATCCAGAGACATCAATAAGTCCTGTGTGAAGTCTTTAAACTTCACATCCAAACGTCAGGCAGAAATCTATGCTTAATGACTCTATGACAGTTATTCTTAGTTTTTTTTTTTTAATCCAAAAACAATTTGCTATGAAGACATTTCCATGGAAGATAAAACAGGGACTCGTTTGATGCTCCCAGGTAGATGGACATCTTCATCTCCCTTGAATCAGATACCTTTCTCATCGTTGAGACAGAGCTTGGACAGAAGCAGCTTAAGATATATCTGGGCTCACTGTTTTGGAGGGTATGGTCCATCGTGATGTGCAAGGCAAGACAGCTGCAGTGGCTCTGCCTGTGGGCGTAGGTGGCTACTGTATTTCACGTCCATCATGGCTAAAGAGCTTAAACTGGAGCCACGGCTGGACTATACCTTCACAGGCTCACCCACAGTGACCCACCTCAGGCAGCCATCTAGGCTCTATATTCTGCAGCTTCTGTAACTTTCTCAAACAGTTTAGTACCAAGTGTTTAAACACAGGGACTCAAACATTTGATACCCTCTGTCCCTGAATGTATAAGGAGTTAAATCACCAAAAGGAAACAAAACAAAACAAAACAACAACAACAACAACAAAACAGACACCTTGCTTAGCTCAATTTCAAGATGGAGAACAACTGCCCTAACCTTTGTGGGAAGGAGGCAACGATTTTATGCTCCGAAGACTTCAATGCAAACAAGCAAATCAGGGAGATAGGATGGAAGACTCACTCTCTCCTGCTCTTTGTGTCCACTGGTCGACAGCTCTCAGAAAAAGAGAATCCCGGGCCCCTTTGATTGGAAGAGGAACTGCTCCGAATAAATATTCTTTGAGAAATATGCTATGCAGTCTGTTCACCCAGGTCTTCTCGAAGCCAACATACCACGCTGGCTAGAAATTTCCCCCAAGGAGCTGGGGAAAAGCACTTGCAACCCAGGTTCAAATCCCAAAATAAATCAAGGAAAAGCCAGCCTCAATAATGTGAGCATCTGTAACTTCAACCCTCTTAAGACTGGGTGGGTATCTGAGACAGAAGCATTCCCAGGAGCTCTCATGCTCGCTACATGGTGGGAAAACAGCATCAGGAGCCCACGTCACAGCAAGGTAGAAAATGACGACTCACAACAGAGCTTATCCTCTGACCTCCACACCCACTCTGGGGCACGTGTGTACCTGCCCTTATACACATAGCTGTGTGCACATGTGCACACACACACACGCGCGCGCACACACACACAAAGACAGAGCCTTGAGCCCAGCTGCCACCAATGTCTCTCTGTTTATGCAGTTTTCTTCTCCATATAGTAACTTTTTTTTCACTGTCACCAGCAAGTATCTGTTAACTTTTCCACACAGACTTTGAAGATGTTCCACTATGTGTCACAATATGGATCTGAATGCAACAAAGACTATAATTATTGAGCATTTGTGAGAAGCAATATTTTCCCTCCGGTGCGTGTTAGCTCAGCTCTTCATGAGCAGCGTGGGCACTGATGCTAAGGATGCTGCCTGCACCCCTCAGTGCCTTCTCCATGATAGAAATGGAGAAGCGAGAGAGGTGAGCGCTCTGAGCCACTGATAGAGGACAACCCACAATGCTCTCCATCCGCGACCCATGGAGATCGATGAGAGTTTGGCAGGGGATTTGGAAATAAAAGTGGTGATCTGCTGGCATGGGTTAAACATTCTGCCTCCGTGCAAAGAGATTTGAAAGGCTCAACCCAGCACACGAGACTGTGCATCCTAGAGATCCCGCTCGGCAACAGATGGCTTGCAAGGGCTGAATTGCTGTATAAACATTTAACTGAAAGTTTGATCTCCTAAGTGTGGAAAATTAAGCAAAACAAAAGGAAAATGATTCTCAGAGGCGCTTCAATTAGCAATTTGTAATTTCTCTGACAATGCACGCTGTGCCCCGTAACCATGCAAATACCCTCCAGGAAAGGGATTTTAGGAAATCTTGAAAAGAAATCCAGAAACTAAAAGAAGTCATGTGATTGCCAAAAAAAAAAAAAAAAAAAAAGAGGGCATATCGCTTAGCAGCAGCAGTCATAACTTCTGAGCTGTGTATGAAACCACAGAGGAGGACTCACCCAGCACCTGCCTCCCAGACCTTTCCTCTCCTGCATGGAGGACAGGAGGGGACTCTTCGCCCAGCTCTGCTTTACGTACCTTCATCCATTCTCCTGTCTCCAGCTCGCTCTCTCTCCCTCTCCCTCTCCCTATTCCTCCTCCTCCCCTTCCTCCCTTTCCCCCTTCTCTGTGTGCATCTGTGGTACATGCTAGGAAGAGGATACAGGAAAGAAGGACTGCACTTTACCACTGTCAATCATGGGTCATCCGTGGAGGAGAATGGAGAGCCACACAAGAAGTGAGAGGACTGTTGCCTGAAGACCATCACTGCACCCAGAGATAAAGTGTAATGTAAACTTCATTATGTCTGAAGCCTACATCCCACACAGAGAGAGCGATCACCCTGAGGCAGACTCATTTGTAGAGCTTGTTGTTGTTTCGGTTTGTATGTTTTGTAATATAAAAGAAAGGAAAAGTCTTTGGGGACTAGAGAAGAATTTAGTGCCTACAAGTATTCAATAAATGCTTGTGGGATCAATGTTTGGAGCACTGCTCTAGCCCCACTTCTGATGCTGTGAGAAAACACCCTGCATAAGAGCAATTTAGGAAAGGGAAATGGTTCATTCAGTTTACAGTTCCAGGCCACAGACCATTACTTAGTGAACGTCACTGAGGCAGGAGCTTGTGACAGCTGGTCTCACTCAGCACATTCACAGTCAAGAGCAAAGGTGACTGCACCCATGCTGTCAACTGGCTTGCTAATTATATGCTCAGCTAGCTTTCCTCCTAAGCAGTTCAGGACCACCTGCCTAGGGAATGGTGCCGCTCACAGTGGGCTGATTCTTCCTCCATCAGTGAACAATCAAGACAACCCCTGACACATAAGCCCAGAGGCCAGCCTGCTCTAGATAATCTCTCATTGAGGCCCTCTTCCCAGGTGAATCTAGGTCCTGTCAAGTTGTCAGGAAAAGCTGACCAGCAGAGATGCTAGAATGTGATTGATGGCAATTACATCTTTGGATCACTGGAGGAAGTTTGATTAGCTTTCGTGGAAATGCCATGATATTCGGAAAGAGAAGATTTGGTTACCCTTGGAGATATAGAGAGTTTTTAGACCGGCTGCTACATGAAACCATGTCTAAAACTCCTTCCCAGGACCCAAGCAAAAACAAAACAAATGAATGAAGCTATATGGTGAACACTGTTACTAATCACCATAAGGAGGAGGGAGCAAGTCCCTCCTATTTAAGGAATTGTCCCAGAGTCACCTGAGTAAGTGGGGTTTGAACCCAGGCAGTGGAGTTCAGAGTATGTGAGTCCATCATTTCCACTCAAACGTAAGAGACTTTGCAGAGTTCCAGATTCAGCTCTGCACACTTAATATTCTTGCCTTCTCACTGAGCAATATGCGTTTTCTCCAACATCCTCGGTTTGGAGATTGCATTGTGATTCTTTGACACCTGTTAGACTTCATGCATTTGGATTTAGGGTAAAAAAAAAAATCATATGGTGCTCCTGCAGTCACGTGTTAAATCACTGAAAACATGGCCCTGGGGAGGGAAAATAGGGCCCTCAATTGAGGAGTGAGATTGTGGATCATCATACTTCCTGATGGTTCAATTTCCCAATCTTTAGAGAAGCTGGGTGGACAAGCAAGAGCAAGTGCCTAGCTCAACGGGTCTGATTTTCCAAAATGGCAACCATTCTGTCAGAGTTAGCAAGAGTACTGCCATCGCCACTTGCCATGACCAAAAGACCTGTGCCTTGGGGGTTGGTGTCATTTGGAAGCAGACATAATTGCATTAATATTGTAGACATAATTACTTAAGATGAAATCACCGTGGAGTAGGATGGATCCTTGATCCTCTAACACTGTTATCGTTGAAAGTAGAGGAAACGCACACGGAAAGAACACTGTATGGGCAGAGAGGCAGAGGAGCACCCAGAACCTCCGAGGAGGCAAGAGAAGCTGAAAAAGGCAGAAGGATCCCCAAGAAACCTCAGACCTGCCAGAGCCTGGACCTTGGACTCCAGCACTTTTGGGGAATCATGAGTTTCTTGCTTTAAACCCACCCAGCTTATATGTCTGGAGTATAATTCTTAGTCTAAGTATCTATGGGCCAAACAGCATTATAATTGTTCTCAGTGAGTCCCAAACCTTTTCTTTCAACCTCAGATAGGTCAGTGTAGTCCTGAGTATATTCTAGAACACTCCTCCCTTGAGTCACAGGCAAGACTATGTCTGGGAATATAGGTCATGTGAAGGATCCAGAAAGAGTTTGGATACATACTCAAGAACATTGGGTATATTAATAATGCGTGTATGCACACAGGCACACACACACACACACACAAATGGGGGGGGGGTGCAGACAGACAGACAGACAGATGCAGGGAAATCTCCTGTCTGTGTGCATCTTAAAATACTTTTTTCCCCATGGCTCTGAACCCTAACATCAGTACCTGAGCATCAATGTTTTCTTCTTCACATTGCTTTCTAGAACTCAGAAGAGTCCTTCCTCTTGCAAGGGAGCGACCAAAGCTACCCAACCTGTGAGCTATGCACACTTCCATCCATCTTCAGCTTCATTTCTTCCCTGATTCCTTCCACCCATGGCCTCCTTCCCCCACCACGAAGAGGAAATCCATGAAACCCCCATAACAGTATCTGCCAAATATGCTTCATTATCAGACAGCTCACAAAAGGCCCTGTTCCAGTCTTGCAGCCAACCATGAAACATGACAATGTGCTCGCCTCTGACAGGGATCAGTGCAGAGAGGCCCCCATCTGTTCTTACCTCGGTGACAAATGGATTGTGGGTAGTTGGGATGGACTTCAGGGTTGTCTAACAAATAATAAGGACAAGATGAATTTTTTTGAGGAGGAAACAAAAGGGACCTCGTTGGGAAATTATGGTCAAATACACTCTAGTGTAACCTTTTTGCAAGATACTATAAATAAGTAGGGTGGGAAGGCAATCTGCTCACCACTAAAGCACTAAAGCTGGGTGAGGTTGAACGTTGGTTTCCCAGAGACATTTCCTCTCCTCTGATTGGATACAGGGAGTTTCCTGTCTGACTCAGTGGCGTGAGCAGAGCACAGTGCTGTTTAGGACTAACTCTGGACTCAAGTATTCTGAATGCAAGAAAATAACCAACCATCCCTTTGATTCACAGAGGGGAAGGGAGTCAGGTCTCCCTTTCAGCCTTGCAAACAGGTCAACAGTTCACGAAATTACATCTGTGGCTTTTCTTGTCTCTAGGTTTCTAAGCACACAAGGAGACCAGAAGGAGGGAGTCCAGTCTCCAAGTCAATTATTTTTGCGTTTCCTGATTCTTATAAACAACATTAATGTTAGTGCCAGGGACAGTTCTAACCTCATAATTTGTTAACGTTTAAAAGAGGCCTCTTACAGCCAACAATTATCCAAAAATAACCATTCCTTCATGCTTTCTTGACTGATACGTTTTCATCACCACCACCAACCCCCCATTCTGCCAGAGCCAACTGTATCATCGCCAGGATCATGGGAAAATGGGAATGAAATTAGCTGAGGGGAGTTATCTATCTTGGCTGTCTTTGGTGCCTCCTTCTCTGGCTGCTATCTTTGTCTCCCAAGACTCCTCTTCTTCTGGGAAAGGTGGTTCAAGCCCAGGGTCAGATGAGTCACCAAGATGCCGGGAGGTTGAGCCAAGAGGAGAAACCATCTTGTTCCCCGGGAGAAGCAGGTACAGGCTGGCACTGTGGGGTTGGTATTGTAATTATAAAGCCTGGTCAGGGATCGATGTTAAGAGCTGCAAGGACAAGAGCCTCTCCAATGTCCTCTGGTCAGTGCCCGATGAGAATGGTGGGGGTATGAAGGGTGAGAAGGCTGGTGTTCTGGATATTGCTCATAAGCAAGCATATTGGTTTCTGGTCTCTGGCCTTATAGACTTGCTTGGATGCTTTCTACTTTGTTAGCGCTTCCCATCATGTGGTGAATTGAGAAGCTTTGATTGAATAGGTGAATGGCAGATCCTCTGTGCAAAACCATTTCTTTTGGCTCCTTCTGTCTAGACTCCTAAGTAATTTGTGCCTGCCTCGATGCATTTGAGTGATTCAAAACTAAGGCGCGTGCGGCAGCAGCGTTGAGAAGGGCGAGTTCACCAGTATATTCAGATGATCTCTCAGTGACTGCTGGCAATGGTGGCTACTCTGCACTACTCTCTGGAGAACCCTTGACTGTGCCTGTGTTTGCCTCCTCCAGAGAAAGCTCTGGTGAAGAAGTGCCCTATAGACACAGACACAGAGGTGAGAAGGCCTGTGGAAATGAGAGATACCACTGTACTAGTGATGTATCTTATAGCTGTGACCTAATAATACCTGACAACCAACAGGAAAAAAAAAAAAAGGAAGGTTTATTTGGGTTTAGAGTGTGAAGAGACGATTAAGATGAGGAAGACATGGGAGGTGGGAGCTCGAGGCAGCTGGTCAAACTGTGTCCATGGTCCAAAAATACAGTATGAACAGGAAGTGGGCCAGGCTTTAAAACCTTAAGCCTCACCACCAAGTGACCCATGTCACCCAGTAAAACTAAATGCCATGTGAGCCTTATGCGAGATATCTCACATTTAAACCAGGACAGTCACCAAAGCATGGCTCTGAAGTCATCCTCCTGGAGACATCCGAGGACATAAGAGCAGCAGTGAGAGAAGGTGATAGAGTCGGTGGGACTTGAAGGAAGGAGCAAAGACTTGAAAGGCACAGAGATATTGATCAGTATCCTGGCTCTGCCATTATCTTGGTTGGGTTTTATCAGCTTGACAAGAATATCTGGGAAGAGGAATCTCAACTGAAGAATTGCTTCATCAGACTGACCAGTAGGAAAGCCAATGGGAGCATTTTCTTGATTCATGGTTGGTGCAGAAGGGCTCAGCCCACTGTGAGTGGTGTCATTCCTTAGCAGGTATGCCTGGGGTGTGTTAAGTCTGCTTCCTTAAGCAGACTGAGCAAACTCTAGGGAGCAAGCCAGTAAGCAGCATTCCTCCAGGGCCTCTGCATTAGTTCCCGCCTCTGGATTCCGTCCCTGACTCTCTTTCTTGATGACCTGTAACTTATAAAATAAAATAAACCCTTTCCTCTCGAAATTGTGTCTGGTAAGAGTATTTATCATAGCAACAGACAGCAGACCGAGACAGAAATAGGTCCAGCTCACAAGACATCAGAACCTTAATTTACTGGGGCACCCTCTCAACAGCTTTCAGATCTACAAGAGGTGACTAAAGGCTGTGTGCCTCCATTTCCTCATCAGTAAAGTGGGTGCAGCAAGAGAACATTCCTCAGTGAACTATGAAGTGATCTAAAAAAAAAATGGCAAATCCCACCTAGTTATTGATCGCACTTGCTATGTGGGCAACATTAGCATTGCTCAGTGTTCACAACTTAACACAGCCATCCAGCTAGGATTTATGGCAGATAAGTTCTCAGAGCAACAGAAGAAGATTAAGGGAGCAGTAAATGGCCCCAGAGATTGCAGGGAGCATGCTGACTCCAGAGACTTACAAAGTGAACATGTTTTCTAACAGGAAACAACGTGCTTAATGTCTTTGAGCTCCGACTTCTGTCTACTCACCAGAATGGTCTCTATGTCATATCTGATAGCATTTGTTCGCACGGTGCCCAGCAAGAGGCATCTTCCTCTCTATTCTTTACTTTCTTCTAGTTTGTCCTTCTAAAGACAAAGAACAAAGACCAGGGTTGTTGTGGGCACTACCTGTACCACACCTTTGGCCTGGCTTTGTGACACCCATTAGAAGAAAGGCAACCCAACTTTCTGGATACCCACAGGTAGTGTGTAAGGCCAGCCTGGCACCAACAGGGTCTTCTTCTCTGGGAGCCTGCCTTTCTTCTCCAGGCTGAAGGCTTTTAGCTTTGGTTGTACCCGTACCCAGGCCAACAGTGGAGTGCTCTCAATGACTGTTAGACAGAACCACCGCAGCAGACCAGATGAGCCACATGACCCACCTCCTGGAGTGTGTGTATCAAATAAGGGCCCATGTGTGCTGATCCATGTGTACCTAACCATCTCTGCTTGTCTGCACTCAAAGCTCCTAACCCCAGCCCCAGCCTGCTCTCCTGCCAGCCTAGAGGTTTTTGTTAAAAGTTCTTCTGCCCGGCTGGGATTATACTAAACACAAGCACAACCATCTATGGGCATTTTGTACACACACACACACACACACACACACACACACACACACACACACACCACATAGTGCTTGTTCTTTGCTTAACACACAGTAACTCAGAGACCGAAACTCATTTACCATCACAACAAAATGATGCGCCAGGCACTATAATTAGCCCATATTTAGAGTAAAATAAAGACATAAAGAGGTTAATAACATAGCCAAGGTCACAAGCTCGCAAGAAGAGGGGTCAGGGTTTGAACCCAGTCCTCCTGGCTCCAGAATCCTGGCTTTTAAACACTTTGTTATTCTACTTTAAAACCATGAATAACCCTGCTAACCCCATTATAATAGGCCCTGCTAATTACTTTCCCTCCCTCCTCTCCCTCCAATCCCAGCAGAGAACCACTGCATTATCACCGAGGTCTTACAAGAGAAGCCTGTGCACAAAGATGCCATGTGTTTAAGATAGACATGGAGTTAGAAACAAAAATAAATTCCAATACTGAGGCGGGGATTCAAGGGTAACACAGGGAGATCGGTGTGTGACACAAACACGGAGTTTTGGTTTGTTACATGTCCAGCATGATGCTGGGGTCCCAAACTCCCCATGGGGTGTTAGGCCTCCCTTTAGCCAGAGCTGTACCACCCTGGGAAACAATGATTCTAAGCAGATGATTAAGAGGAAGCATGGGAAGGATCCTAAGAAGCTTTCCATGAGCCCCCAAGCTGGTGGGATTGGGTAGATGTCACCCTTGAGATGAAAGAATACCCTGGGATGCCCTGGGATGCCCTGGAATACCCTGGAATACCCTGGGATACCCTGGGATACCCTGGAATGCCCTGGGATACCCTGGGATGCCCTGGGATGCCCTGGAATACCCTGGGATACCCTGGGATGCCCTGTGGTACCCTGGGATGCCCTGGGATGCCCTGGGATACCCTGGGATACCCTGGGATGCCCTTCGACTCTATATAATTTGTTTCCTGCAGAATCTACTGTCTGCCTGGGGATGGTGGTAGGTAGGATCCCTAAACTGTTAGTTACTTTTCTTACTGCTGTCATTAAAAAGAAATATATCTCTGTAAGTTTGGAGAGGTAGGGATCACTTTGGCCAAGAGTCATCATGGCGGTGGGGAGTAGCGAAATCCTGAGGCAGGATTCCCATCCACTGTCTGGAAGCAGAGAGAGGAACAAAGCCTTGGCTCACTCCTTCCTTTTTATTCAGTCAAGGATTCCAGCCCACAGCAATGGTGTAGCCCACCGTTCTGGTGGGTCTTCTCCCATCATCTGGAAATCCCTCCCTCATCAAGGTGCTCAGGGATTTGTCTCCTAGGTCCTTCTAGATCCTCTCAAGTTGCCAATCAACAGGAACCATCACAACTACTGCACTGTGGTCACGTTCAGTGTCAGTGTCCTAATGATAACAAGCAAGAAACAGAGTCATTCCAAGGGTTTATGCAACAGTTGGAAAGAGTTACAAATGCCTATAAATACAACCTGCTGACCAAACCTGACCTGCGATTATCAGTATCTTGAGACTAAAAGACCTTTCAATCCCTCTGTGGCCTCTGGCTAGCAGTCTTACCTCGAAGCCCAAAAGAGGAGAAAGAGTTGTGCAGAAAGGGGTTCATCCTAGCTGTGTTTAAAAAGCAAAGAACTGGAAGTCCCCCAAAGGCGCTATCTATGATAAGGGAAACATCCGGTCAGCTTTGGAACAGCTACACGGTGGAGAGCTTGGCAGTCAATTACAAAACAAAAGCTAAAACATAAGCCTTTTTGCAGAGAGTTTTTAATAATATGAGAAATGCTTACTGGTGTATACACTGAGTAAAAATCCAAGATACCAAATTATGTCACCTGACCTTTGACCCAGAAGTCAGACAGGACTTTGAGAATCTATCCTACAGAATTAAAAACAGCAGCATATTAAGACTAATGGATAAGAACGCGGACTGTTGCGGTCTTTCTAAGCGCATAAGCAACAGCAATGGCAACGTGAAAGCTGAACAGCAGTCCCTGATGGAGAGTGCTTGACTTGATTGGGGTCACTCTGTATCATAGACCACTATGTAACCATTAAATAAGAACCTCATCTAGATGTGTACTATATGTATTTTTAACCAATAAGAGCATCTTTTACACACACACACCCACACACACATGCATGCATACCCTGCATATTTCTATGGTCACAAAATGTCTATCATTGACATTTGGCAAAAGGGACTAACCTAGCTTTCCTTCTTAGGACGCCGCTTTTGTTAGCTGTCTTTCATGAACTCAGTAATAAACATAATAGTGTAAAGATCTTAACACATTTTAGAAACAAGATGCCCCATGTGATTCCAACCGTAACGAGGTGTGTGCGCCTGTGAGTGGGGAAGGTACGTGGGATGTCCTATGGGCTCCATGGCTTACTATTTAGTGTTGTAAATAGAAGTGGTGGCTATTTTTTTTCGTAATTTTTATATATTTTTTTAATTATCCATCATTTGGGAGAGAGAGGATAAAGGGAGCAGTGAGAGACAGACAGAGAGAGAGACAGAGAGAGAGAGAGAGAGAGAGAGAGAGGGAGAGAGAGAGAGAGAGGAATGAGAGTACATAAATTAAACAAATAAATGAAACTGATGGTTTCCGGTTTTGTCCCCACACCTTCCGTGGTTCTGGATTCCCGTTCACCCCATGTTGCCTACCCTTTGCTGTTCTCCTTGATCTGAGACTCCACGCAGAGGCCTAGGAAGACACATAGTTAACCTGCTTGCAGAGGCAGCAGCAACCGTACCTCTGTGCCGCGTAGGGGGACCACTCTGGAATTAATATCTGATGAAGAAATAACTGTTAACAGGGCAGATTTACAGTATTCAGATTACTATTGATCCATGCGGTATACAACTAATAAAAGCCTTCCTCGCATGGCTTTTTTGCATCGTGTTCGCCTAAGCAAATTATCTCTAATAAACAAGTATTACAAGGATCGAAGGAAAAATGCCAATCTATAAATTATTGTGCTCATGCACTCTCTCTCTCTCTCTCACTCTCTTGCTCACTCTCTCTCTCCCTCTCTCCCTCCCCTTCTCACCCCCTCCTCCTCTCTCCCTCTATCCCTTTCTCCCTGTCTCCCAGATCTCATTCTCTTCTCTATGGATTAAAACTAGGGTTAGCCACTCACATCACTTTTTGTGTGTTCTTTGCCCAAATGTTCAGATTCCCCAAATCTCTTCGAGCACAGCAGAAGACCATCCCATGTCCCATGAGGTACAATATCAAGACTGAATCTCACTTCATAGTAAACGATACAACGAAATCCAAACGATAACAATCATTCTCTAAGGGGCAATGAGAAGGAGGCCACCGAACCTCCTCTAAGATCCCCCAAGATGTGAACGCTGAACCTGGGCCTGCTTCTCTGCCTGTGTGACCTTGGGCACATATGTTCTTCTGAGCCAAGTCCAAGTACGTTTATCAGATAGCACCATTTGACGATGATGGCAGGACAACTGATCATCCTGTCCACACACCAGAACAGAACTCCAAGCGCCTGCATCACCAGAATTGGTTGCTTCTGGTCCTTTGCCCTTCATAAGTCTTTCTGAGTCACCAAACCTGGCTACTCAGAATGACAAAAAAGGACCACTGTAGACCTAGAATGGTTCGACCATGAAACAGAAGCTCAGCAGGTGCCACCGCTGAAGGACCCAGAGGTGTAGGTATGCCAGCACCCTGAATTGAGGGTGACCTTGGGGCCATCTTCCTTCTAGCCAGGCTGAATGCAACAGAATGAACATACAGGATCACATGCCTGGGCGTCTCCTTGGTCCAGATTGTGACTCCTGGGTCTCATTTCATATGCTGCTACCTCACAGCCCATCCTTGGCTAATATTACTGTGGAGAGGTAGAGGGGGCTGAGAAGGATACTCAGGATCAAAGGCGATTGGCTGACATCAGCTGTCATACTTGGCTTCAGTGAAACCACAAAGATGGAGGGATGCTCTCACGGGTTTGGATGCTTAACCTTCATCCGACCTTGGGCTGATCCAGGTAAGCATGCTCCCTTGGCCTTTAGACAAGCTATGTACATCTCTTGAGTTTAACCTGTGTGCTTTGGGAATATGACACTGTTCCCATGGTACTTTGTGAGACTGTTAATTTCTGGGGCTTCCCACGTGTGTTCTCAGCAGTTCATTAGTTCCCTAGGCCCTAGCCACACTCAGGGGTCCTGGTGATAGAGTGGTAGGTTTAAGGTGGGAGACCCATTCCTCTTTCAAGGGTGGCACTACTCAGGAACACAGATAGCCAGATTTCCTTAGAGAATTCTGCATAGTAAATGGGAAACAACAATATTCACACTTCTAAATAGCTCTGTGAGGTAGCATAAAATAATGTTTTGAGTGAGAGAGTTCAAGATGTATTTTTTTTTCAAAAATGAATTCCCATGATCCAAAAAGAAGTGAGTGAAGAAGGAAGATGCAGCTGGGAATGCAGCCACCTGAGGTTGTATCTGCCAATAATATCCTACCTTCCAAATGGAACAATTCTATACAGGCCCTTGTGTCTTTAGAGAGTTAGAGTTATTTAAAATCAGACTAGGGGTTCTTGGAAGATAAATAGAAATTCTAAGATTTAAAATTAGTGAGCTAAATAAGTCCCAGAAGCCAAAACTCACCGGCTTCTTATTTTAGTAAACACAGGCTTTTTTGAGTATTGTTTTTGTTTTCTTGTTTTTGGTTTTTGTTGTTGTTGTTGTTGTTTTTGTTTGTTTTTTGGTTTTTGGTTTTTTTAGAAAGAAATGCAGTCACTCATTTTTATATCTCCTGTGGTTCTCTGTGCTATGCTGGTGCTGTGATCTGAATGTCAGCATGTCTCTAAAGCCCATGTACTGAAAAGTGTTCCCCTTGAACGTGATAGTATTCAAAGGTAAGGTTGGTGAGTGACAGACCATGAATGTGGGGTCCTCTTCCGTGAGACTAGTGTCCCTGTCAACAAGAGCTTCCTTATCCTCTACCACCATATGATGCCAGAGTGAGGTGGTACCATTTGTGAACCAGGGAGTGGGCCCTTGTCTGTGAATCTGCTCAGCCCTTAAGCTTGGATGTTTAAGGTCCAGAACTTTGGAATTTCTATTGTATATTAGATACATAGCTTATAGCATGCTATAATAGCAACTCAAATGGCCCGAGGCAATTGAGTAACGTTTTAAAGATTTATTCTGTTTTTAAGTCTCTCTCTCTCTCTCTCTCTCTCTCTCTCTCTCTCTCTCTCTCTCTCTCTGTGTGTGTGTGTGTGTGTGTGTGTGTGTGTGTGTGTGTGTGTAGGAATATGTGCACATGAAATCAGTACTTGTGTCGACCAGAAGAGGGAGAGAGGGAGTCAGATTCCCTGGAGATCAACTTGGGTGCTGGGGACCAAACTGTAGTTGCAAGCAAGAGCACAGACCACTGTGCCAATCCTCCAGCCCAGGAGTTGAATATTTTTTGACATAGGACCTATGGACTAAAATATTTAGCACCTGCAACTTTAAAGAAAAATAAAGTTAGCCAATGCTTCTTCTATTCAGGTTGAGTATGTTCAACATGACCTCATCTTTAGTAATGAGGATGTGTTAACAGCCTATCCCTGATGGAGGGAGCTTGGTACCAGAGAAAGAGAATTCTGGTACCTTTTTGGCTGATTCTCCCCCCTCTCCCTGCTCCATCATTGCCCGCTTTTGCATAATGGGTGGCAGTCAGAGGCAACGGGATGGTTGGAAGGTGGAGGGAGATGGGTTTCAAGGAGCTGAAAAGATACCATAAAAGCTTTTCCACTCTGCTTTTACCTGCCTGCATCTGCTGGGAGGAGCCTGGCCCCCAGAGGTCAGCAGAAGTGTGTTAAAAGCCTTGCCTTTGGGATAAACGAGCATCAAAACCTGCCCGGGGAGAGCGAACAGAGAAAAAATATGGAAATAAATGACAAAGAGAGTACTCTGAAAGAATTTCTTCCTAGAGGAAGCGAGCAATGAGGCCAGGCGAGGAATAAATGGCGTAGAAATGACAGTGGCTCTTTTGGCTGGGCCACAGCTGCACTCGAGGGCTGATAAGCCCCGCCGTGTGTGTCAGCCCACCTCTCCGTGTTCATACTTCAATGTGAACTTTACAGGGAAAGGGGGGACGGGAGGCAGCGAAGGGGAAAACTGGGGCTGCGAAGGACTTGTGCACAGGGTGTGAAGCCATTTCAATTTTTATATTCGAAAGGACTCTGTAGGTGATCCCGTGAATGCAATTATGCCTACCTAATAAAAGCAACATATGCTAAGACAATTAAAAGATTTTATTATACGTCTCTTCATTGTAGTCCGGGTTAGGCGGGAGGAACGGAAACTGATGAGAGAGAGAGGATGTATCCGGCAGGAAGGAGAGCCAAAGTCGAGGCCTGGTCCACGCTGGCGGGGAAATGGATGGGAGATGATACACTTCTAACATAAAGATGAATTACGGAATGACTCTTCACCGGGGTGTTTTCACCTTGCAGAATGCCAAGGCGCTGGTTTCATGACCGCACGACGAGAAATATCGCTGAAGGGATTGCACCGCCTTCATAAAAGCCCTTGGCGGTTTTTTGGTGGGCAGTCATAAAACGAAGGTCTTCTCACAATGCCAGGGAGGGAAAAGGTCTGTCGCTTGATTTGAAGTTTAATGACAAGGTGGTTAAGTGGAAAGCAAGCTAACATTCCGGTGTCCAGGCGTTCCACAGACACATATGGAGGACCAGATAGGGGGATTTAACCTTCTAGGGAGCAAAAAGCATTCCGCGCCCCCACGGAGCCCACTGTGGCACTCTCAGTCCCTCCCTACTAAAAGAGAAGTAAAATCTTTTGCTTATCTTCCTGGGCAGAAAAGCCAGATTGAACTCAGCTTGCCTTGTGGAGAGAGAAAAACAGTTCTGACCAGTCAAAAGTGATTAGGTGGGACCAGGAAGGGAGGATTGGAGAGGTGGCTCAGGGGGCTAAGCTATCCATCCAGGAAGCGAGATCTGATTTCCAGAAGCCCCTGAGGCAGCTCACTGCCATTTGTAACTCCACTCTCTGGTGATCTGAGAAGGGAGTCACTTCCTGAGCAAAGCCTGGTAGTTGATGTCACTTCATGGGACACAGCTCCCACCTTCGGGGGGCACCAACTTAGACTCTTGGTGGGTAGGGAAACAGAAATACACCCCTTGGTGGTTGAACTATAAGGCTTTTTTTTTGGGGGGGGGCTGCCTGCTAGAGCAGTCTCACCTATCCTGATTCAGTTCTGTGCAGATGAGCCAACAATTCCAGTGAGAGTGGTTTTAAGGGCTAGAGAGGTGGCTCTGTAAGTCACGAGAACTTTCTGTGCTCTCCTGGGATCTGAGTTTGGTTTCCAGAGTCCACCCTGGGAAGCTTACGATCATCAATAACTCCAAATCCAAAGGATTTGAGATATAGTCTTCTGGCATGCATGGGCACCCACACATAGGTGAATAAACACACACACACACACACACACACACACACACACACACACACTCACTCCCACACCCTGCTTGAACATTCATGTACATAAATTAAAAATTAAATACATATTTTTAAAGTGTCATTCAATGCTAAAATTAGAATCTCTTATGGAGACAGGTTGGAAACCCACCACTGTATTATGGAACCCTAGGACAGTTCCATGAAAACGGTGGTGTTTCTCTTCCATTTCATAGGCATTTGCAAAAGGAACTCGTGTAGAGGTCACGGTACCACTGGAGGCCCAGACGTGTGGAAGAATGTGGGTTGGGAGCAGGATCTGTGGGGAGGAGCGGTGACTCTGAAGAGGTTCACTGGAAGCCACCATGCAGGGACTATGAAAGAGCACTAGGAGGCAGAAAAAGAGTGCCAGCGTCAAGATCAATGTATGTCCTCCTGAGATGGGAGCCACAACTGGGTTAGACGTGGTCCACAGAAAGCCATGGATCCTGAGTGCAGGGATTTCTCCTCCATAAACCACTTTCCCCTGGAACTGATGACCAAATCAAAGGCTGCTGAGCTGTCTATGGAGCTAACCATAGGGTCTGTTTGTCATGATGAAGAGGCCCGGGCTGCTCAGAACCACAGCTTTGTGACTGACCTGGTGGCCACTGAGAAATGCAGGCAAAAAAGCCCAACCAAAGTAAAAATAAAACCCATACAGGGGTTTTAAATCTTAGGTCTTGTGCAGTATGGGAAATGTGTTCTTTAGTCTGGAGAGGAGCAGCTGGGCTTCATAATGCAGTATTACATGAAGGCAGCGATGTCTTTTTCACTCAGCACATTAGCCTACCTCTAACACGTTCATCTCGTTTTGGCAGAAGGAGGAAGGCGTAGTAAAAATGAAAGTGATTAAGTCAAAGTGGATGGATCAATCCTGATTAGGTTATAGTTGGACTCTCTGGGACTTCCCAATTTCTGAAGTGAATATGGAGGAGAAGGTACTGTCAGAGGGCAGCAGGTGGCAAAGGTTAGGGGTTAGAAAGAAGCATTGTGGAGGGAGAGACGAGGTCTTCATGATGATATCACACAGACCCAGGTGAAAGAGTTCTCAGACTCCCTGGTGATTAATGCTAACATTAAATGGGATAAATTATGCAAACTAGAAGCACTTATACAAAATGGCATGTAGTAAAGACTCCATAGAAGCTGTTCCGCCACCTTCTTTATATTCTTCTTAATTAGCATGATGTTTTCTGGTAAAGTTATCAAATGTATTTCTCCTTAGTGCGTAAAATGTTGTAAAATAATACCACATCCGTGGTTCATACTGCCTGCGTTCCTTGTCTGAAGGAATCACTCAACAGACATCAGTCTGGTGTGCGTTAGTTAATATTAGTATATTTATTGATGTGTGTGTGCTAGTTAATATTAGTATATTTATGTATGTCAATAATATTTATGTATGTGTGCACACACGTGACATGCATGTTCAAGCATGCATGCTTGCATGTGCTCCTGTAGAGGCCAGAGGTACATGCTGGATGTTTCCCCCAGTCAATCACTCTCCACCTTGTCTTTCTAGACAAGGTCTTTCACCAAACCAGGAGCTCACAGTTTGGTTAGACTGACTGGCCAGTGAGCCCTGAGAATCCCCCT
Organism: Mus musculus; assembly: GCF_000001635.26. Taxonomy (NCBI): domain Eukaryota; kingdom Metazoa; phylum Chordata; class Mammalia; order Rodentia; family Muridae; genus Mus; species Mus musculus. The sequence goes on along the minus strand of NC_000074.6, from coordinate 115,315,272 downwards.
GTCTCTATCCGCCTAGTGCTGGGATAATAGGTGTAGGTTATCCAGCTTTTTTATGTGGGTTCTGGGGATTGAGCTCCAATCCTCATACTTGCACAGAAAGCATCTCTCCACCAAGAGCTCTCCACAGTCTGCTTTTAATCTTGAGGAATGTGGCATGCTTCTCTGGGCCAGGCACTAACTGTGTTTCTGGGTGGGACACTCGGTTTCTCAGTTACTGCTTGGCGGCTGAGGCAAAGGAGAGACGCACACAGTCTTGACCAGCCAGAGGCATCTGGCAGGAGGCTGAGTTGAAGACATTCGCTTTGCCTACGAACCACAGCCCCAGATGGGCATCGCATCGAATGCACCCCTCCATGACCTTTCCTGCTACAAACCCACAAGATCTACCTCTTTAGGCCAAGTTCAGGAAGACACTCTGGCTACACGCAAGTATTACGAACCATCAGGTAGCCTAGCCTAAAAATATGGTATCCTGCCAGTTTCCATAAGATTTTCCTGGTGAGGCATTTAAAAATCACAATTTTTAAGATTCTAAAGCCAGTGAAATCCGTTAAATTTTTTGAAAAGTAAAAACCAAACAAACACCCCTCAGACATAGACACAGCCCCCTCTCTTCTCTTTCTTGTCTCCTCTGATCTCTTTCTCTTTTGAATTTTGTTGTTGTTGTTGTTATTTTATTGTTATTTTACTGTTGTTTGTGACCCACACTGCCCTGGAACTCACTAAACACATCTAGTTGGCCTTTTCATTTATTTCTAGTTGGATGATATATTTTATTTTGAATCCCATTTTTGACATCCAACCTTTTGTTATGCATGTTTTTCTCAATGGGAGTTTTTATTTTCTGCATAATATTCCAGTTGGATAGATACACCAACCCGCCATTGAACCTTCAAGCTGATTTTACATGTTTGTTAATTGTTTGTTTAAAAAAAAACAGTTATAGAGAAGGGTTCTATTTGTAGGAGACATGATGTTCCCCCCTGTGGTTTTGACTGTGGGTGCTCATGAGCTATGGCCTCTTCCTATCATGAAAACTGACATGATCTCTCTCTCTCTCTAGAGATCCATGGGTTGCCACTAACATTCAATTCTCTGTGCAGAAGTCCTCTTTCTCTCTCTTCCTTACCCCAGCCTCACTCCATTAAATCCCTTTGTTTCCAGTGTGAGGATGGATGAGAAGGCTGGTGTGGACCATCCCAACAGTCAGACATCTCTGAGCTCCTCCACAGTGCCCAAAGCATCCCATGCTTCTAAGGTCCTTAGTGAATGGTCTTCGCATCTGGAATGGACCAGATAGCTCCCAGGAGGGCCAGGAGGGGAGCAGATGGTACAGGGTGTACCGACAAGGTTTGTTCTACGCTGACGTGGATGTAAGGACGGGACCCTGGCGACATCAACAGGCATGTGTGTCAAATCTGATTAACATGGTATTTTATGCCAGGGAAGATTTTTCCAGAGAGAATCCTGGCTGTCTTTTTGAATGCAAAGGGATGAAATCAGCAAACCATTTGCTACAATTTAGAAATATAGAATATACAATATATTTCTATATTCTAAACAGAGAGAGAGAGAGAGGGTAGAGGGGGAGGTGTAGAGGGAGGGAGGGGAGGAGAAAATGAGGGGGAGGAAGAGAGGAGGAGGCAGAGGGAGGGGGAGGGGAAGGAGAGGGGGGAAACAGCAGAGTCTCTAAAGACACCCACATGAGTAGGAGAGATGAAGCATCAGGTAAAGGTGATGAATGAGAGCCTAATGACCTGAGCTCAATCCCCGGACTATGGTGAAAGGAGTCAACTGACTCCTAAAAGTTGTCCTCTGACCGCCACACGTGTATTAGGTAGGGCATGTGTGCCACCCCCTCCGATAACAATAGATTTTAAAAAAGAAGTTCGCAGCACCTTCCAAAGCAGATAGCCTAGCCTCCGGGCATACAGTCATTTGGGGGGAGCAGATGGGACAGAGGTACTCTGACCCAGACACTTCGTTTTACTGGGCAGACTAATTTTGCATGGGTGATGTCTCCTGTCAGTGATCTTGCAGTCCAGAGCAGATCTACAAAGTGTGTGTGTGTGTGTGTGTGTGTGTGTGTGTGTGTGACACTGAGTTTCAGTGTGAAGCCCCAAGCTGGCTAGAGGTAATTCTCCTGCCTCAGCCCCTAGTGCGCAGGGATCATCAGCTTATGCCACTATGCCTGGCTTTAGAAATACGAAGCCTTAGCCGGGCATGGTGGCGCATACCTTTAATCCCAGCACTCGGGAGGCAGAGGCAGGCGGATTTCTGAGTTTGAGGCCAGCTTGGTCTACAAAGTGAGTTCCAGGACAGCCAGGGCTATACAGAGAAACCTTGTCTCAACCCCCACCCACCCCACCCCCCCAAAAAGAAAGAAATATGGAGCCTTGTAGCACAGAGGTTTTCAGATATGTGTGACTTCCTTCCCAATCACATGTCTCTGCCTGGCTCTGAAGCCTGGATCTCTGCACCACAGCACCTGCAGAAACTAGGCACCCCCAAATGCCAAGAGCCAGGCAGAGCTCTGAGACACACTCAGTTCCTTCTCTCTCGGGGTTCAATGTAGGTGAGGGATGAACAAAAGGTGACACCATCAAGGCAATGAGAGAAATTAACAAGGTGGCTGCTTCCACCTGCTAGCTGGCAAGAAGCACAGTCACTTGCTGGCACAGGGGGAGGCTCCTGGTTTGCCCTGCCTCCGAGGGCTTCTGCAGGAGCTCCAGGTTCCTAAGAGCCAGGATGACCTGCCTGATAACCTGGCAGGCCACCAGCTGCATTGAACCCAAGCCCATGTGTGTATCACAATGCAGGAAGCCCTCTTAAAAGGGCACATGAATTAGCTTCCTGAGACTTTAGGTTTTAAAAGCTTCTGTGATTGAATTTGCTTCAGTATATTATACATACATACATATATATATATATACATACATATATATATATATATATATATATATATATATATATATATAATTTCGAAGACTGGTTCTGTTGTCAGGACATTAGAAGACAAAACAATAGCAGGGGGTGGGAGAGAGAGAGAGAGAGAGAGAGAGAGAGAGAGAGAGAACAAATTTACTGGTTTCTACAGTAAAGTGCTTTTGATATGGACGGAGATTGGAGATTGGCTGGCGGAAAGCAATATAGCACTAGAAGGCTGTCGTGCACAGTTAAAGAATCAGCTTCCCTCCAGTGACTTGATTGATGCCAACTGAGCTTGTGTTAGCACAGTACTCATGGTCAGAGCATCTGCGGTCAGGTCAGGGGCCACTTTGATAAAAACCTTAGGGAAAACACAACACAAAACTAAATGTGTGTTTCCATGTAATGTAGAACGACGACCTACGTGGTACTGTGTATGTCCCCTGTAAGCTGGTTGAGAGATGAAATTAAATTTAAATTAGGAGGAAAAAGAGCAACAGAATGTAAAAAAGGAAAAAAAATCAATCAACCAACCAAGCCAATGAAAGGAAAGCAAAGGAAATGATTTAAGGATAGGACACGAGGCTCAGGGGTTAAAGACACATGCTGCTCTTGCAGAGGACTCGAGATTGGCTCCCAGCGCCTACCCTGGGCAGCTCTTAACCAGTTGTACCTCTAGATCCTGGGGTCCATCGCCTCTAGTCTCTGAAAGAACCTGCTCTCCAATGCACACTGCTACCCCTGCCTCCGCCCCACATAATTTAAAAATGAAATGATCATGTTTTAGAAAGTCAAAAAAATAAAATTCTAGGTAGAATAGCAATAACCATTGTCTTTTATAGGAAATGGGCAAGCGGTAAGTGTGGTCATTACATTTGTTCAGAATGAGAATATAAATAACAGTGTTATACTATTTAATAAAGGATGTATGATCATATTATTAGATGCGTTCTAGAAATAAAAGCCCTTACTAAACTCAGACCCTCTCCCTGGGGTCAGCATCATCTGCAGGCACACAAACCGAGGGTTGCTGCCACGTGTTGGTGTCTCCTGTCTTCCACGTTAATCTGTGCGCTCCATAGCTGCTCCCTTCTTACGCTCTAGGTGCTGGGCCTTTGGTCAGCAAATAAACCATTCTTGAACTTACCATAACCTACTTCCTCTTCCATTTGGCTTCTCCTGGCTGACTAATCCCTTTGTCTATTCTCAGAAACATTTCCCAACATCTCACTTTTTTTTTTTTAAATTAGGGAGTGCACATGGGGAAATATTTAAATAAGTCAATGTATTTACAATCTGTAGGCAGGGCCTGAATAACCCACAGAAATTCACAAAACCTTGGCCCAGGTCGATGAAGAATTACAGCCACCGTGCCTTTCCTACAACTCGAAAGGCTTTATTTCCTTCTTACATTAGGAGGAGATGGGGGAGAATGGGGAGGAGAGGGAAGAGGAGAAGAAGAGAGGAGGGGGAGGTGAGGAGGAGGAGGAAAAAAAGGATGACCTTGCAAATTACAGTATTATAAATTGTTCTTCTAAATTTGGAAAGAAACTGAAAGTCAGGAAAAAAAAAAAAAACCCTCCTCGAATAAGCTTGCAAAGACTTAAGGAGACCTTTTCCCGTAAAGGAAGAAGAAGAAATGCTTGAGTGTGAAAACTGACTTCTGGTTTTCTGTTTGATTTTTCTAAAAAAAAAAAAAAAAATTATCTTCTACAATGGAAATCGTGCAATCCTTTGAGGGAGTGATTCATGGTCAGATTACATTTTCTTAATCTGACATTTATTTAGAGAATGAATAGGGCTCACTGACTTAGGAGGCTGGTATCGTTTTCATCTGCAGATAGAGTTAAGTGGTCATGTCGGTTCGGTTGTACGATAGATACAACATCCCTCCCAAAGAAATATTATTGGGAAGGCGGAGGAAGCGCGGCTCTCCTGCCATCAGTTCTGGCTCTACTTCTATCTTTATCATCTGTTAGCTGGATGACTTTTGGCAAATGGCATGGCCTCTCTGGTCTCTGCTCGCTGTGTGTCTGGTTTACGGTGGATAAAAACCCGGAAATAACAGTGCCAGGATGAACTGAGATAACAATGGCTGAGAAAAATGCGTGAAGGAAACATGCCACGCAGCAGAGAATTGCTCCCACTGGGAACCCATGATTGGATTGGGTTACTGAAGGGCAAAGGGCTATCTAAAACTGTTCCAGAATAAGGCGGAGCCTGGGGTTGGGCATTGGGAGGGGCAGGGATCACAGGAGATTCCAGTTTTCGGATCTTATTCCCATGTCTCCTTTCAGAAGAGATACCGTGTCTCTGAGAGTGCATGGCCCTGGGAGTGAGTACCAAGCAAGCTATGGAATAGTGCTCAATAGAGCTATTTTGGACCTCTCTGTGCAGGAGAGAGGAGGATGTCCCTCATCTGTATACCTAGTTCCAAATGCCCACCAGGCCACCTCTAAGGCACCCCCAGGAAGACAGCAGTGGCATCTAGGCCCTTCCCACAGTTTACAGCCAGGGAGAGGGTCCAGAAGGCAAGGCAATTTCTGTCAGGCACCTGTGCTCAGAGCAGGCACCTGTGCTCAGACCAGGTATCTTTCCCATGAGTGAGGTCTTTACAGCCCCCTGTTCAGCAGATCCACACACGTTTGCATGCGTTCTTGGATAGAATGACGCTTCATTGTCTAGCTGTACACGGTTTTGTACAACGCAGGCAAGACACACTCCAGATTTTTCTCCCCACTTTTTGCTTCTGGCCTGGCTCCTTGGTTTCCAAAGACAGCCAGGGGGGTGGTGAAAGGAAATAAGAGGACCTTTCAAGCCTAGCTGGGATGAATCCCAAGAACTGATACCCTTAATCTGAGCCCTCCTTGGGAGGCAAAGATGGGTGGATCTCAACAGGCTTGAGGCCAGCCTGGTTCACAAAGCAAGTTCTAGGCCAGCCAGGACCATATAGTAAGTCCATGTTTCAAAAGCAGAAGGAAAACAAGTAAAGGAGGAGGAGGAGGAGAAGGAGGAGGAGGAGGAGGAGGAGGAGGAGGAAGAAGAGGAGGAGGAGGAGGAAGAAGAAGAAGAGGAGGAGGAGAAGGGAGGGGGTAAGGGAGAGGGGGAGGGAGGGGGAGGGGGAAGAGGAAGAGCAACAGCAACAAACAGTGGTGTTTGGTGATCTCCTGCAGGTCCAGGTTCAGGAACCACTGTAGTGTGTGTGTGTGTGTGTGTGTGTGTGTGTGAAAGAGAGAGGTGGGGGTGGGGATATAGAGGAGCCCAAATGCCACATCATGCATGGAAAGGTCAGAACCTGGAGGGGTCAATCCTTGCCTTCCGGTTTGCTTGACACAGTATCTTTGCTGAGCACCACTGAGGAAGACCCTACTTCCCATTGTAATTGGGGTTACCAACACATGCTACCACAGCTGGCTTTTACAGGGGTTCCTGGGGATTTGAACTTGGGTCCTCACACTTGCATGCTGAACTCTTTAATCAATGATGCAGCTCCGGGACCCAAGCATTAAATTTGTCTGTGTTCCTTAGTTTTATATGAAGCTGGAAAAGGCAGCCTCTCTTCTGTACAATCCCCACACCTCCCGCAGTCACAGGCCTTTGAAGGCCTGGCCTTATGATCTGAAGTCTGCGCTGCCTGGCAAGTATCACATCTGATGTGCTGGAGGCAGACTGTAGTCCATAGTGTCCAGAGAGTCTGCAGCTTACAGGCTATCTCACATGTGCTATTTGATACCTCTGCGTCTCAGCTTCCTCTTCTGAGCCATGGGGCTCTGAACTTTGGGGACATACAAGATGACAGTTAAATGGAATTATGTTTGCTACATGGTAAGTTCATGCCTTGTCCATATGCACACATGTCACTTCTGGGGTCACTTACAGTCTCCAAATTCTGGCATCAGGAGTACGTGTGTGTGTGTATGTGTGTGCATGTATGTGTGTATGGGGGTATATGTGTGTGGATTCACATGTGTATGTATGTATGTATGTATGTATGTATGTATGTATGTATGTGTAGATGTGTTTGGAGAGTGTGTGTATGTGTGTGCACTTTTTGTGTATGTATGTGTAGATATGTATGGATGTGTGCTTAGATGTGTGTGTATATGTGTGTTGATTGTGTGTGTGTTTGTGCATGTGTATGTATGTGTGAGTGTGTATATAGGAATGTGCACATGGATGTAGAAGTTAAGTATCAGTCTTAGGTTTAATTGCGTCAGCAACTTTGGACCTTAGATCTGAGACAACGTCTCATATTAGCATTGAAATCACCAAGCAGGTTAGGCTGGTTAGCCAGCAAGCCTTAGGCTCCACTTCACCTCCCCAGCGCTGTGGTTTTAGGGATCAAACCCAGGTTCTGTGAGTTAAGCCTGCTTTACGAAGCAAGTCAGCTCCATGACCCAGATCACAGCCTTTCTGGGCCCTCACCTTTCAAAGCCTGGTAGTTTATACAATGAAAATGTTCCTTTTGTAAAGGGTGGTTTCTGGACATAGTTTTGTAAAATGTTAAGGTGTTGACAGTGGGCCGGGGAGGCTGACCCTGGGCTCAATCTGGGAGATGGGAGCAAATCCTGGAAGAGTGAGTAAGATGAAGGAGTGGTAGAAATCAGCTTCCTCTTCCACATAGTGGGAGGAACTTCCTGGGCCCCAGCGCTGAGGGGAAAGCCTCTGGGAAATCCAGCCTGCACCGGGTAGGTCTCATTATCACTCCCTCCCTTCCTTCCTCTTTTCAAGGCCACACAGCCACCATTTCCCCAGTCCTGTGGAATTTGAGTGGTGCAGGCAGGGACAGGAAGAGCCTGGAGTAACATGGACTAGAGGTGCCTGTGGTTGTCTGGCTTGCAGGGCTGCATGCATGGAGAGCAGGTCCCTGGGGTTTGATTACAGCTACTGAAGTGACTCCTTAACCTGCAGAAACGACCGTAACAAGTCCAGTGCCTACAGAATACAGAGAAGTAGCTAAGGATGGAGGCTTCGTGTAAAACTGATTAGCCCGTCTGGAAAGCAGTTTGGCAGCTTCTTGGAAAGTGAAGTGTAGAGCTGACTTAAGATTCAAAAATTCTACAGCAGGTGAATTTCCCCAGAGAAATGAAAATGCAGGTCCAGAGGCTTGGAGTGTGTGCAGTAGTGTCATTCAGGGTAGCCCAAAACCAGGAGGGGAGGGGAGGGCAGGGGAGGGGAGAGGAGAAGGAAGAAACAGGCAAAGAAACAACAACAACAACATGTCCATCATTGGATACAGACATAATTAAATGTGGTACATTCAATCAATGGTTCGTTAAATACCACTGGATTGTATACTCTAAAACAACTGTGCTGTGTGAATTCTGAATCAATTAAAATGTATAGGAAAAAAAAAAGATAAATAAAACCCAGTAAGTGTTTTTGCTTGTCTGTTTGCTACAAGAGGAGGTGGGGCAGGGTTTAGTTATGTAGCCCAGGGTGGCCTCAAAAGCAAATCTTCTTGTCCTGGACTCCCCAGTACTAGGCCTGCATCTGTGAATAGCCATGCTCACAAACACCAGGGGGATGAAATCATTGTAGTCGAAGTCTGAATCTCATCCCGGCCTCACTGGGCTTCAGTAACTCTGGGACGATGGCACAGGCAGCCAGCCTTCCATTGCATCTTAGTTTAAGATGTCGAGAAGGAGCCCAAGCAGAGCCTGTGAGAAGTTTGACATCAGAAGCAAGGTGGTTAGCTCAGGCCTGATGCACATGTACGCAGACTGCCACCTCTCTCTCCTGCCACCACCATGCCCTCCCTGTCAAGGTCAATGCCCTTAGGAGAAGCTACTGATGGCAGAAGAGAGTGTCGGGAATGGTGGGGTCGTCAGCAGACACTTAGAAGTAGAACTGTCAGCACCTGGTCATATTTGAGGCATAACTTATTTTTTTTTGAATAAACTAAAGTATTTCAATGAAGTTGAATTTAGTGTATATTCTGTACTTAGCTAAAGAGCTTTTTAGAGAAAGCAAAACAAAACACCAAGTTCATTAAAGAATGAACACGGTGTTGGAGAGATGATAGCTCAGTGGTTTAGAGCCCCTGTTGCTCCTTCACAAGACCCAGTTTGGTTTCCAGAACTGCCACAAGGCAGAGCTCACAACCGCTTACAATTGCCACTCCAGGGAATCTGTGGAGAGCCTCTTCTGCCTTCCACAGCTACCTGCAACCCGGCACACAAACTCACACACAGACACTCATAGACACATAAATAAAAATAAAATCTGTTTTTATAAAGAGAATGGATATATGTCAAAAGTAATTTATTCACTGAACTGACTAACTATAAGCACATGAATCTCATGGTGTTAAGGAGTTTCACGTTGCCCAAGGTGGCTTTCAGACTTATCCTGTAGCTAAGGATGGCCTTAAAATTCTGATCCTCCTGCCTCCATCTCTTGAGTGGTGGGATTCTAGGCATGTGACACCACACTCAGGTTTTCTCTCTGCTCAATAGCATGAAACATGCACTGGAGGTGAAAGGTCAGAGATGCCAGAGGTCAGCTGATGCCACGAGCCTTGGTAGGTCTCTGGTTTTTAAATGGGAACGTTTCTTTTAATGACAGAATTTCAGTTAATGGGCATGCCAATCTGACATCTTCAAGGCACTGCCAACCCAGCAGTATGAATAAGGGAATTCTGAAGACATGGACTACTGCTCACCCTGGGTGATTCTGAACCCTCAGTGAAAACCAGAACAGACTGTGTCACCTGGCATTTCTATAACAAAGGGAAGGGGACCCAGATGGAGATGGGGTGGGAAAGAAACAAACCATACAGATCAATAAATAAGGACATAAAACACAATGGGGGCGGCGTGAAATTCTGTCCTCTTGATCTCATGAAGTTCAAGGCTGGAACAGTGCAAGCTGAAATGTCCGGCTTGCTACGATTGAGAGTGGGGTGGAGGAAGGAGATGGGGAGGGGACTTAGCACCCCACTTCCAGGAGGGACTCATGTCAATGTCTTTGCAATAATGTATTTTCCTAAAAGCTAGTTGATTTATTTGCACCATAAACATGGTGGAGGGTGTTCCATGGAAATACCCTGTGTGTGCCTTCACAGTATCCTGAGAAGCAAAGCTCCCCCTTCATGTGTCTGGGGAGGCCATCTCTCCAAAGGAGATCGCTGTCCCTGAAACGTAGATAGTTATAAAAATGGCATTAATTTGCTTAGACCCAGAAATTTTCACAGGAGAGCAACTAGCAGAAAACATTATGGAAATGTCCAAGAGGGCTGGTAATTGAGTTGATTAGTACGACCTTGGTTATGAAGGTAATGGAAGAGGGACCGGTGTTTAGACTGAGTTATAACTCTGTTGCCGGTTCGTCGACCGACTGAGAGATGTAATTTGTTCAGCCTGCCTCGGAGTGGCCAAGCCTGCCTGTGACAAAGTAATACTCTGACTAGCGGAGCTTGGCTGCTGCTTGTACCCTGCCGGAGTAAACAGGGCAGGGTCAAGTAAGAAATGATAGACTGTGCTCCAACACAGTGCTTCTGTGTGGGTCGGCGGTGGGCACAGCCTTACAGACAGCGGACCCCAGGAGCCACTAACTCATTCCTTCTGAGCTGCTGAAGAAGGAAGTGAACTCAACTGCTCCCCAGCCAGAAGGAAACAAAGCAAACCACCGACATCTCAAAGAATAAACCTATAGGAGGGTCTGTGCTGAATTCACTCTGGCTCTGTTTTCATAGTATTTATAGACATTTAGGAAGCAACATGCCTCTGGTTGCAGTGGGAAATTTAGTTGTATTAATCATAAGAAAAGATCCAACGTCTTCCTCTGAAAACCATGCTGTTTACAGGACACCTGTTTAAATAGGCCACAGTCTCTCCATAATATTAACACAAGTACCCACATGTAAACTTGACCCTGGTATGACCGCCCATGAGGCAGGGCCGGGGTGTGGGGGGGGGGGGCTAGAGTGAAGTGTTCAACTTTAGAATTAGTATGGGAGAATTTCACATCCAGGGATGCCCTACCCTTCTTGCATCCTTGCCGGCCTTGGTTACCCATTCCACCTTAGCCGTGATGCTTGTGGAATGTCTGAGACTTAGGGGAAATCTATGCATCTGGGTAACCTGATATAAATACAGGTGAGAGGTGTGTGCTCAACGTTTTCTTATTCACTGTTCTTAGAGAATGGGTCCTATACTTGAACTACAGAGCTGTGCCTGGTGAATAAAAACAGTCTATCTGCATGCATACTCTACGTCCTTTTGGGATGGTATGTGTCTGTTTGTGTGTGTATAGGTGTATGCATGTGTATGTCTACGTGGATATATGTACCTGCCTGTGTGTGTGTGTATGAGTATGTATATGTGTGTGTATTTATGTATGTATGTGTCTGTCTGTGTGTATATGTGTGTGTATATGTGTGTTTGTGTGTGTATCTATGTGTGTTTGTGTGTGTATCTGTGTGTGTGTCTACCTGTGTGTATGTGTGTATATGTGTGTGTCTATGTGTATCTGTGTGTGTCTGCATGTGTGTCTGTATGTGTATGTAATGTATATGTATATCTGTGTGTCTGTGTTTTTATTTGTATTTTGTGTGTATATGTGTATCTGTGTGTGTCTGTATGTATATCTATGTGTGTACATGTGTGTCTGTGTGTGTATATGTGTTTTTGTGTTTTTATGTGTATTTTGTGTGTATCTCTCTGTGTATCTGTGTTTCTCTGTGTATGTATGTCTATGTGTGTGAAAGTATGTAAGTGAGGGTTTGTTTTTGTTTCTTTGAGTTTTTTCTTCTTCCTTTTGAGCCTCCGGTTTTAGGACTGGAGCTACACAAATGACAAAGGGCCAGAGTCCCTTGTCTCCTTGCCTCTGTCACCGTGCCTGCTGACCCTCTAGTGAAAGGGACCTGACCACCGCATGCGAGTGGAATAAATTATCGCTGACACTCCAATATTTAATTATGCAGCTGTCAGAGCGGCCCTTTCGAAATTCATTTTAATAAAGTGGGAACTATCCCTTTCAAGGTTGAGAGTGAGGGGGTCACCTTTGGTGTCAGCCAGAGGTCTCTGCCATGAGTTCCGCATTCCCACTCTGGACGCCTGTCACTTGGCCTGATAGAAGGACCCGATAACAGCTCTGATGCCTGGTGGCATCCCCCCATCCCTGCCTGAATGAACACCCTTCATTTAAACCCACAATAATGAGGACCTCAAAGTCACAGAGGCGGGCACAAGGGCAGTCTGTCGGGGGCGAAAATGGCTTCTTGTTATAAAATCCACTCAGTGTGGAAGTAGAGGTCTTGTCCATCTCCCTGGTTTAAATAGTTAGTTGAAAATATTTCACCAGATGAAGGGGGGAAAAGGAGTGGGGGAAAAACCCGAATCAGCTGGGTTTAAGGAAGGAGGTGTCTAGATCCTGGCTTGTCTCCATAGTCATGGTTCCTAATCTCATAAAAGAGACACAAATGTATTGATTTATATTTTTCTATAAAATAAAGAATGGTATTATAGTTTTTGTAGTCTAGTCCCTGGGCCATAAAGTTGCTCATAGAAGAGGAAAAAAAAAGCTTTTATGTGGCAAACTGAATGTGTGAACGCTCTCCTGCCTGCCTATTGTGCGTGTGGCTAAAGTCCATGTTTAGCTGACACTTCCCACTGTTCGTATGTAAGCCATGGCTGCAGACGGCAGGGAAATACAGGCAGGGCTGGAGAAGGCAGAAGGGGCAGCAGCTGCTTCTAAGTGGGCTCCTTCCTGTCGGCTCTATAGACTCTCCACCTCCCATGTCCTCCTTGCCTGCCTTGCCTGTCCCCTCTTTCCCTTCAGTGACACGGTAAACTCATATTAGTTGGTGATTGTGTGCCAGGCATTGTCCAAAGTCAGCCGGTATGCAAATATGTCTTAGGGGGTCAGGTGGATTCTATTAATTAGGTACTTTAATGGCATTCCCCAACTTTTACAAATGAGGAAGCCGGGGTTCAGAACTGCTGAGGTTCCTTCTCAGGACTGGCTGGATACCTACCAACTGTCCCCCCTATGCTCTCACTGACCCCTCTGCCTCCAGTGCATTCAGTGCTCACACTTGCAGTCCCTCTGCCAGCCCCGTCTCTTGGTTTTTCTTCCACACCGGCCTCTGTGCTGCCTTTCCCCCCTCCTCTCTGTCTCCCGCTCTAGCCTTCTCTCTTTCCCAGGCTTCATATCCCTGTGCCTCCCTGGAATATGTACATCAGCTGCAGTGGGATGCATGGTGACCATCGGGCGAGCATCTGGTGTTAACTACTGTCACTAAACATTGGTTGCGGAGAGAAGCCTCATGCTATGTGTTAGAATAAATTCCAAAGACGGGACTATCCTGTGTGTATGGAAAGGTGCTGCTTCTAAGCCACAAATTATAACCCAGGATTCCCACAAGAAAGCTGGTGGTTCTCAACCTGTGGGTAGTGACTCCTTGGGGAGTTGAATTCCAGATATCCTGCATAGCAGATATTTATATTACCATTTGTGACAGTAGAAAAATTATAGTGATTAATTAGCAATGGTTGGGGGTCACCAGAACATGAGAGACTGTATCAAAGGGTCACAGCATTGTGAAGGTTTTACCAATGCCATAAGCATTTATAAAATTTTTAGTGTTATTTTTCAATGTTGTATGAGCATATGGTGTGTTGACTATATACCCGCACCATCCTTCCTACACTGCTCGCCTCCCCACTCCTCCTAGTCCCTTTGTCCCCCAGACAGCTTCACTTCTACGGTCAAATCCCATATATGTACATTATTTTACCCATCTACATAAATCGTAGGAATCCCAAGTAAGAATGAATACTATATTCGTCTTTCTAAAATTGACTTAATTCCCTTAGTACGATTGTCTGCAGTTGTATCCGTTTTGCTAATGTTGATATAATTTCTTGTTTGTGGCCGAAAGAAGGTCCCACTCTGTACACATGCTATGCTTTCTTTACCCATTCTTCTGTTACTTGGATTAGTTCCACATCACCTATTGTGAATAGAGATGCAGTAAACACTGATATGCAAGTGTCTCTGATACCAACTTGTAATCCTTGGTCCATAAACATGTTTGCTAAGGGGCAGTATATATATATATATATATGGCAAGGGCCCCAGACAGAAAAACAGGCAGCAGAAAGTACCACCTCTGCTTCACTTTGCTGTTGTTCTAAGAGGGCAGATCTATAGATCGAGGCAGAATGGCCAGACCCTCCCAGGCTTCTTATAGCTCCCCTAGCATACTCCAGAGAGCAGCAAATTTTCAAGCTGCCCTTGGTCTTAGTCCTTGAGCTTCACAATGGGGATTCCTGATAGATGAGGCTTCAGCTAGGCCTGTAGTGGGCACAGGAAGGAAAATGGAAGTCGTGGTCCTGTGGAGGACCGGTTACTCTTCCCTGAGCTTGACCTTCATTGTGTCCTGCCTATTCCAGGGTCTCAGTGCCAAGGGGATAATGTATCTCAAGGGCCCATGATAATTGAGACCACCCATGTCTCCCCTCGCCTGTTGTCTTCCTATAAATCAGTGCTACTGAGATAGCTAAGGGCTTAATGTACTATTTATGGGGTAATAGTTTGGGTTTTCTTTTCTTTTTTTTAAGACAAGGTTTCATATATTCCATGTAGCTTCAATTTCGAGATGCAGCCAAGCACAACCTTGAACTGCCTTTAGATGCTGTGTGAGAGCATGATAGGAGTGTGTTCGCCACGCCCGGTTTTACCCTGTGCTGGGGATCAAGCATGGGGACTCTCACATGCTAGGCAATCACCTTACCCACTGAGCTCCATTGCCAGTGCTGACTCTAGGAGCTGAAAGAAGCATTCGAACTCAAATCAGACTACAGGGAGAGAAGAGCTGGAGCCTGGGCATGTCGTTCTAATCTGCTTGACACTGATCTCAAACCGGCAAGGCAGGAAACCACCACTCTCTCAAGCAGAAGACTAACACAAGGGCTTCCTGGCCCATGGAAGCAATTGTATCAAGCCAAGCACTTCTGTGCACTGGCAGGCATGTTTAACAAGAGCTCGGAGGACAGACGCGTGGTCAAGTAGACATCAACTTCTTAACCACTGGTGAGTCACAGCAACCCAAGAAAAGACAGGCAGAGGAGATGGGTGTGTTGTTTCTGGTTCCTGCCACTGTGGACTGCCTGTGATGCCTTTCAGAGATCCTTTCAGAGATGAGTCTGTATCTCTAGGCTTCGCTAGAACCTGGATAAAGGGGGTTGGGTCTTAGTATGTGCTTCTGAAAAGGATAATAATGGGACAATCGAGATAAGAGGTCGTAGAAGTGTCTCAGTGAAAAATCTACAAGTGCTATCTATGTCAAGGGGCATTTCCGCTTCCATCCCTTTCTCGCTCTTTCTCTTTCTTTCCTGCTGTCTATATCCTCCCTTTAGCCATTTGCATTCAGTGATTATTTCATGGGCCAAGCTTGTGCCATGGGCTTTCTATTCTAGTTCATCTCTACCTCAGGTGGGAAGTGGGTGCCTAGAGATAAGGAAACCGAGGCCAGCCTAGGCAAAGAAGGCAAAGAAGTTCAAGGCCATTTAGCCAGGTGAAGCAGAGGGAAGATTGGAAGGCAGCCATGCTTATCCACAGAGGCAGCACGGAAGCACATCTAGAACTGCCTTCAGCTAACTCATGGCAAGCCTGTCTAACAAGGCTCACTGTGGTGGTTTGAATAGGTATGGCCCAGATAGACTCATGTGCTTGAATGCTTGGCCCATAGTGAGTGGCACTGTTAGGAGGTGTGGCCTTTTTGGAGGAAGTGTGTCACTGTGGGGACAGAATTTTAGGTCTCCTATGCTCACGCTAGGTCTAATGGGACAGTTGTTTCTACTGCCTGAGGATCCAGATGTAGAACTCTCGGCTCCTTCTTCAGCACCATGTCTGCCTGTGTGACATCACGTTTCCCACCATGATGATAATGGACTAAACCTCAGAACTGTAAGCCAGTCCCATTTAAATATTGCCCCTTATATGAGTTGTTGTGGTCGTGATATGAGGATTATAACTCTAAGACACCCATGACTGGCAATACATCAAAATTCTTAAGGGGATAAATGGTCCCTTTTCACTGCAACGGTGGAACAGCAGAAATATGAAATAGTAACGACATCAATAGTCAGCAGGCTAGATGCTGTGACTGTGAAAGTGTGTGTATGTGTGTGAGTGAGTGTGTGTGTATGTGAGAGTGTGTGTGAGAGAGTGTGTTTGTGTGTGTGAGTGTGTGAGAGAGTATGTTTGTGTGTGTGTGTGTGAGTGTGTGTGTGTGAGTGTGTTTGTGTGTGTGAGTGTGTATGTGTGAGTGTGTATGGTGAGAGTGTGAGTGTGTGTGTATCTGTATGTATGTGTGGCAGGGGGTATACAGGTGTTATGTGCATTATATGTATGTGTGTGTGTGCATATACATGTACATTCTCAGGGCTGGAGAAATGGATGGATGTACAAAGCGCTTGCTACGCATGCATGAGGACAAGAGTGCGAATCTCCAGGATCCACAGGAATGCTGAGCAGGGACAATGGCCAGTTCTCAGGAGATGACACAGGATCCTGAAAGCAAGCTAGCTGGCTAGAGCAGCTGAATCAGTGAACTCTGAGTTCAAGTGAGAGTCCCTACTTCATATCACATGGAGACCAGCCAAGGAAGTTACAGTGTGACCCCTGCCTCAACATGCACACACACAGACACACACACACACACACACACACACACACACACACACACACACACACACAAACATATCTAGATCCATACATATGTGAACAAGCACACACACAGCATACCCATACATGTGCACCACAGACGAGTGCAAAAAAGTAAATTCACATTTGCATTTTATATGTAAGAGTATACAGATAAATTTCTAAGTACACAGAGAAAAAAAGGCACACATACCCTTCTCCTCTGATTTACACCATTATGATTTCCATCCCATATCCAATAAACCAAAGCTCCATTAAATGCTGTGCTAGGGACCAAGAAGAAGAAGGTGCTGAGTTGAATGTGAATACAGATCATGTCGGCTCAAAGCTACTGCTTTGGAAACATAAAATACAGAAAATGTATCTGCCACCCCTCAACTTCACTTCTGACGTGAGGTGTCCTTCCCCAGACACCCTTTCGCTTTTGCTGCAGTCTTACAAAGAGCTGCTATAGGTGTTAGCGTGCAAAGCCTACCTTATGGATGGTGAAAGCTAGGGCCCAGAGCAACAGAGACTTGTCTCTATGTTTATAACAAGCATCAGGTTGAACTCACATTCAGACTCATTACCTTCTACCTCCCTCAGTTCAGAACGTCTTGCCTCCACAAGGTGGGCTCTGTGAAGGAGGGGCGTTCATCGCTCAAAACTCTCCTTCACGGGGACGAGGTGATGCCTCAGGTGGGAAAGTATTTGCCATAGAGACTTGAGGACCTGAGTTCAGATCCCCGGCACCCAAGAGCTGCAGCACATGACCGTAATCTTAGCACTGGGAAGGCAGGAGGTTCCATGGGCCTCTAGCAAATGCTAAGCCCCAGGTTCAGAGAGGGACTTTGTCTTGAAAGAAAGAAAGAAAGAAAGAGAGAGAGAGAGAGAGAGAGAGAGAGAGAGAGAGAGAGAGAGAGAGAGAGAGAGAGAGACTGGAAGGAAGGAAGGAAGGAAAGAAGGAAGGAAGGAAGGAAGGAAGGAAGGAAGGAAGGAAGGAAGGGCTGGCTGGCAAGGGGGCTTAGCAGGCAAGCACCTGTACTGCAAACCTGACGATGTGAGTTAGATCTCTGAACATACTGAGATGGGACTCCCAAGGGTTGTCCTCTGAGTATCACATGTGTGTCATGGTACATGCATGTATGTGGGGTGGAAGGGCACATGTACACACAAAATAGCAAACATAGTAAGGTGAAAAGTAATTGAGGGAGACACTTGATATAGAACCCAGCCCCTCCCCACACATGTACACACACATACACACACACACACACACACACACACATGTATCTAGGTATGTATGAATATACATATATACAGAAACATGGACACACATTCACAAAACAAAGGTGTACACACATACATACATGCACACACACAAAGCTTCTTTCTGCTACAGTTCTCAGAACCGACAGCTTCCTTCTCAAAAAAAAACAGATTCGTGTCTGTGGGATATTCACAGCCTCACAAGGCACCCACTGCGCGTCGCCTTCCAAGGTAGCTGGGACATCACGCCTGATGCCAGTGTTTCTGTGTAAACACTGACAGTCAGGAAGCGTGAGCAGCAGCCACCCCACACAAGTCCTTACAGTTGGGAATAATCCTGGGTCAAGGTCAAATCTCAAAAATACTAGAAACCTACACCCTCCTCGTGGGGTAGGGAGAAGGCTGAGAGCCACAGCCCTCTGCCAGAGGACACCCCCCACACATGCACACTGCCTTCAAAACCCCCGAGCATGGCAAAATACCCCAAGATGTCAAGCACAAGCTAGCCGGCTGGCGGAGGGAAATAAATCCTGGCTCAACGAGGATTAAAAAGTCACCTAGCATGAGGGGAATTCGCACTCCACAAATTTTTCTCGACTGAGTAAATTTAAAGATATAAAACTAGATTGAGCATGCGTTTAACACTGGCTGCTATCTTTTGCTCTGGTTTGCTCAGTGGCTTGTTAAATATGAAAAGATTCGCCCTCAAAGGAGACTCAGGAGAGGCAATCACTGGGGGGGGGGGGGGGGGGGATCAGCTACCCTTCTGCCCTTCTCTAAAACTCAGGTGAGGATGGCAGCCTATTTTTATATCAATATCCAAGCCTTGTCCTATGGACAAGTCTCAGATACCATCCTGGTATTGTGATGGTCTCTTAATAGAAGGTGTGGTATAAAAAACTCATTGGAGATGCCAGGAGCTTCCCTCTGACCCTGGCTGCCTGCGAGGCAAATTGCATTAGAAAATGACATGCCATTCATCTCTCGAGTACTTGCAGGGACATTTAGCTAATTAAATGATTAATAAATTTAACACTGCTTTGTAATTTCATTTAGCTGTGTTGGAAATCACACGGTGAGCTGCGTAGGCAGCGAATGAGATTAGGTGGGAGGGAGGGTTTCGGAGGCTGCCCTGGTAATTGAGATTAGCCTATTACTACAGTGACCTTTTTAACTTTTATATTCTCTTGTTAAAGCGAAATAAAATTTTATTCACTTTTAAGGAATATTTACTTAGAGAAATTTACATGAAATTAAAGAAACACTGAGCCCGGAAGCCTACTGGGGCAGAGTCCACGCAGTATTTCTTTAGTAATTCTCAGAGTCTCTTTAGGAAATTATTCTTGAGTTAGCTAGAGACAGAGTAATGAACAGTGTATTTTCAGACATTCGTTCATTCATTCATTTGCTCATTCATGAACGTGCTGAGTTCCCACGCCCCGTGACCCGGGTCTGATTTTAGACCTATGACCATGATCCAGATCCCTGTTTTCCTAGACACAGATTATTATAGAAAAATACACATGAGAAGCAAATGAACACGCAACAAGATAACACAGAGAAATGAACACACACAGCACAGAAAGCCAGAATAGCTGACTTGCTTTAGACTGGAGAATGTAAGGAAAACCTTTATTTCATATATGTATATGTTTGAGCACATGTGTTTGGGTGCCCATGGGCATGGGAGCTCAAAAGCCAACCCATCTATGATTCCTCTGGTGCCATGAACCTTGTTTTTAAGACAGGATCTCTCAGTGGACCTGCAGCCGACTAATTCAGCTAAGCCAACAAGCCCCAGAGAGCCTCCTGTCTCTACCTCCCCAGAGCTGGGATTATAAACACCTGTCACCATGCAATATCCAAGAGGAACAGAACAAAGAAACGGAGAGGCTGATGACCAAGGTCCCCAGAAAAGGATGAACGAGTGTGACAAGAACCAGCAAGGACTAGGAGATGGCTTGACCGGGTAGGTCAAGGAAGTTGGCAGTGGTGGAATAATTACAGGAGGGGTCACCCTAAGCGAGGTCCTGTTGGCCAGGGTGAAGCCAGAGTCTCTAAAGGTGCAGTGGGAGTCATGGTAGCAGCACCATATGTCAGGCGACTCCATCTAAGCCCCAAGGATCTACCTGTCTCTACCTCCTTGGCAGTGGGGTTGCATCCGCCACCACATCCATCTTTTTACATCGAATCTGGGGCTTGAACTTGCTCCTCTGGCAAGCATTTTACCAACTCAGCCATCTCCCCAGCCCTGCTGGGAGTATTCATACTCCTGAATCCTTAGTGATACTCTGTCGGGCCTGCTCTTTGCCACAGAAACCACAGTTTCACCTTCTCCCACTTGCTTTCTCTCAGCATGGGCTTCTGTGTGTCCTCCCAACTCTTGGCATGTCTCCTCTTGAGATGAGCAGGTCATGTGCTCCTAAGCCTCTAGATACCCAGTGTCATTGTTTACAAGACCTGAGCATTTATGAAGGTTCTACTATTTGCTGTGTGCTTCCCAGACATGACGGTCTTTGACGAACTTTAGTCCCCCCCCCCCATACAAGCAAAGAGGGTAGTAGCTTATTACTACTGTTGTTTTGCTATGCTTCCAGCTTGACAAACCCAAGATCAAATTGATGTGATCCTGATTCTGAGGTGGGAGATAAACCTGGACTAGAGACGATATAGCTCACGAGGCTTTCTTTCCGACCGAAAAGGTGATTGACAGGAGCGATCATGACGAGTAGAGAGGCATCATGACGAGTGTTTTTCATATAATTTATGTATTTTTATTTCATGTGCGCTGGTGTCTTGCCTACATATATGTCTATATGAGGGTATTAGTTACAGACAGTTTTGAGCTGCCACGTGGGTGCTGAGAATTGAACCCCAGTCCTCTGGAAGCACATCCAGTTCTCTTAATCACTGAACCATCCCTCTAGACCCAAGACGAGTATTTTAAACAACTCTCTCCACACCATTGTAGACATGCAGCAGGACATTGGTGGGGGGATGTTGCCTGTTTTCCAGATGGCCACATCTGGCCCACACAGGTGCCATTGGGTTTTAGCCTTTCCCAATTCTTAGCCCGCACCCTTGTTAAGAAGTGTATTCTTTGTTAATAAACTATCTGTTCCCTCTGCAACTCATATGCTTATTACCCAGGTCCTTAGTCTAGAACATAACCTGGAAATTCAAGCAGGTGTCCTCAAGACCTCCGAGTCCATACACACTATATTACAGTCAACGTGTTCCAAAGGCCATGTCTTGACAGGCTCTTGAGTAAGACTTTAATTTTTTATTTTCACTTCGTTATTCATTTTTCACGTTTGGTTTATCTTGCTAAACTAGCTTGGGATTCTATTGATCTATTTATTTCCACGCACACACGCACGCACGCACGCACACGCACACGCACGCACGCACGCGCACGCACTTGCCTTCTTCCTTCTTTGTCTTCTAGTTTGTCCAGTCTTGTTTTATTTAGAGTCCCTGTGTTCCTTAGGCTTGCTTTACCTTAATACAAATCCTGCTGTGGTTCGGTTCCACTTCACACAGCCTAGAATCAACCTAGGAAGAGAGTCTGGATGGGCTGTCTACCTGAGAGAGGGCTTGTCTTAAGTAATTCATGCGGGAAGTCCACTGTGGGGAGCACCATGGACTAATGAGCTTGGAATGAAAAGGTTTCTCCCCACCCCACCCCCACTTTCCCCAGTCTTATCCATATTTTGCACCGGTTTTACTTGCTTCTGCCCAATCTACCAATGTCATAAAACAGATGTGGGGGCTGCCTTCTACCAAGCCCGATTCCCATGAACTGCTTAAGAGTAGAGAAATCAAGCCAAGGACAAGCAAGCAAGAGAGTGAGCACGCATTCATCTGTCTTGGCTGCAGATGCAATGCAACTTCTCTGACTCCTGACACTGGGCATTTCCTACACACATGAACCGTGGTGACCTGGAATTGTGAGCTAAAACTGATCCCTTCTTCCCTCAATTTCTTGCTGTCAAGATATGTTGTCACGGTAACAGAAATGAGAACAGAATGAATACTATCAACATGTCTGTGAGACTGTCTGCTGCCCTGTGTCATTCTTCCAGGTTGGGGTCCAGTCCCTCAGGGTACAGCCATGTCACCTAATGACTTCGGTTTTCTGATGATAATGTGCCTTCTGCAAGTTATCTTATTGTTTTCCCCTTCTTCCGACAGAGAGAGAGACACAGAGAGACAGAGAAAGAAAGGAGGAGTTTAAATAACAGAGGCAGAGACAGAGAGGAGGAGTTTAAATAACTAGCCTTTCTTCCACTAAGTATTTAAACTGCAGAAGCCCCTATGCTAGGTAATACGTATACAGCCCATAGATATTCTTCAAATTGCATACGATGCTCCCACACCCCTGAAATCTGAATCCTGTGATACCTGCCATAACTGCCCAAATTCATGAACAATTATCTTCGTAAGCAGGGTTTCCAGAAAATATCATCCGTGGATTCACACTTCTTTTCATATCTTGTTAATTGTTGGGTTGCTAACTCTGACTATGAAAATCTTCTGATGCTTAAGAATTTGTCCTGTTTCCTTCCAACACCTTCCACTAGATGTGTAAAATCTAAACCCACTTGTGTAATTAAAACATTTCCTGCTCTTGGAAAAAAAAATTTAAGACTTAGAGACAATCACATTAGTACCTGTTAGGAGTAATAGATAAAGTTTAGCTACAGAAAAAAATATGCAAATTCCAGTTGCTAAAGAAATAGCAACCTGAGTTCCTAGAAATTATAAACTTCGTTTACTTATGTACTTTAGTATGGAGATGATCATGGCAGTCACCTGTATTTGGGAGTTTTAAGAATGCCCATCATCTTTAATAGACATCCAGCCATGATCACAGACTTTTACCTAGACTACTTTCAAAGCAAGAATTCTTCTCCTTTACCTATTTTTTCTATCTGATTTTTGTATGTGCCCATGGTTAACCTGATAATGTACCAGGTGCCAATGCTATATGATAAGAAAAAAAAGGTTTCTTTAAAATATATTTCTAGATATAATATTGTCCGTTATAATTCTCTTTTTTCAAATAATTCACATTTGTATCTCTCAGGAACTAGTCAGGAATATAGAAATGAGGTCACCTCCCAACCAAGCTGTATCTAGATCCATACCCATAGAGGCTCCTTCAAGTGGTTTGTAGGTATAGTATCTTAGTAGGTACAGATCTAGGTCAGTCTCTATACCATGTTGGTAAGAGGACATCAATTCCATCCCCAGAAAACATCTAAAACACTAGATACAGTAGCATACTCTTGTAATTACAACACTGGTGAGTTTGAGACTGGAGGCTCCCTGGGGCTTACTGGTCAACCAGTCAAGCTCAACCAATAAGTGACAGATCCTGTCTCAAAACTACAAAGTAGATGACTCCTGAGACATGGCAGGAAATACTCTGGCCTACACACACACACACACACACACACACATCCCTGCACCTGAATGCATATATAGACAAGCACATGCACACATACTGTGTGTAAAAAGATGAAGGCCTCCTGTGACCCTTAGGTGATGATTAATATGATAGCATTGAGACTTGGATAACCAGGTGTGGTGGTTTGAATATGCTTGGCCCATGAGAAGTGACACTATTAAGAGGTGTGGCATTGTTGGAATAGGCGTGGCCTTGTTGGAGGAAGTGCATCACATTTTAGGTGGGTGTTGAGGTCTCTTGTGCTCAAGCTCCACCAAGTGTGGAGGAGTCTCCTTCTGGCTGCTCTCAGATCAAGATGTAGAACTCTTAGCTCCTTCACCTGCATTATGTCCATCTGCCTGGATGCTGCCATGCTTCCCACCATGATGATAATGTACTGAACCTCTGAACCTGTAAACCAGCCCCAATTAAATGCTTTCCTTTATAAGAGTTGCCTTTGTCATTTTGTCTCTTCACAGAAATGAAACCCAAAACTAAAACACTGGGACTAGATCTTAGTATTGTTAATTCAAATGTACAGAAATGCATTGTGGTCGACTACTCCCTGACTATCTACATAATGGTCCAAGACCTTCTGAGTGGAGGATCCTCTAATGCCAATGATATCTTGAGGACATTCCTGAATGCCCCTGAGTAAAAATTCCATTCAAAGGAGGGTTCTCAGCTTTCTTCTCATCAATAAGGCTTCATGGAATGGCTGATGTATCTCTAGACACTTCAGAAAGTTTGGTCAGGGCTTAGGAAGCCCCGTATAGAAAGCCAGATGGGGCTAAGTTCACATCTTAGGACTGGCAGGTCTCAGATGGCCTTTTGATACTTCTGTGCCTCTTTGCTTCCTCTCACAGTGAGTACTGTAGGTCCACCTGCCAGGACTTTGAGAAGAGTAAATGGAAGACAGCCAGAGTTCATGCCCTGTAAAATTTAGGTGTTCTCTGGTGGGCTTCATACAAGTTACATATTTATTCATTGTGTTCCTTTCTGGGACACAGACAGATAGCCCACATATCTCCTATTCAGTGTGTCTTACTCTAACAAGCTCCAGGGGACAGTTCAGGCCATAGTAGTCCTCTCCCTCTC
Source organism: Mus musculus (assembly GCF_000001635.26). Lineage (NCBI taxonomy): Eukaryota > Metazoa > Chordata > Mammalia > Rodentia > Muridae > Mus > Mus musculus. The sequence goes on along the minus strand of NC_000074.6, from coordinate 115,290,872 downwards.
TCTCCCCCTCCCCCTCTTCCTCCCCCTCTCCCTCTCCTTTTCCCTTTTCCTCCCCTTCTCCCTCCCCTACCCCTCCCTCTCCCTCTTCCCCTCCCTCCCTCCCATCTCTCTCCTGTGTTCTAAGCCCAGAACCCACTTCTCTCCTAGATCTTTCTTATAGGGCTCAGAGTCCTATCTCTCTTGGAGTGGACACTCTCAGACTGTTAAGTCTCCACTGAGTGCTGACTCCCCTGATATTTATGGCACTATATGTAAGCTGATCTCTGTATTGGTTTCCTGCACTCCACATATCGTGAGCTGGCTGTCCACAGCTCTCTTTCATCACAGACCGGTGGTTGTTTTATAAAAGCTCGACTCTCTGCCTCTTGGCTCCACCTCAGAGCCTTCTCTTACTCTTGATTCAGTAGCGGGAGGATGCTTAGCCTACACTTGCTTTCGTCCCAGCTGGTCTGTGCCCTGCTTCATCCCATCCATCACCCTTTCTGTCAGCAAAGGTCAGCGAATCCTGCTCCTTCTCGAGGCCTCCGGCTTTACACACTGTGGGGATAAAACAGAACTTCCAAGGTGGTGCTGAGAAAAATGAAATTGTGAACTATCTTTTACTCCATAGGAAGAAATGGCAGGTAAAGTCAATAATGATGTTGGAGGAGACCAAAGAAGAGGTAATATAACATATGACCTCCAGTTATGATTAATATAGTAACAACAAAAACTATTTTCAGCCTCATAACAAGGGTTCTTTGACAGCTTTATAAGACTCAGAACCTAGACACCCACAGCTCCGTGGATAAGAAAGTTCATCACTAAAATGACAAGAAGGGACAAAGGTGCCCTGCCAATCACAGAGAAGAGAGCAATGATCACATTAGAGTTAACCCTTCAGTATCAATGAGGTAACCTTCCAGTTATAAGAACTGTAGGATCAAAACTCCTCTTAGGTGGCTCTGGCTGTCAGAGACTCTATCAGGGTACTGCAAAACCAATAGACCCTCACCACTGAGTATAATGCCCATTTCTTTCCTGCCTGGTAAGCCAGTTTTTGGCTACCAGGTTCTGTGTTAGTTCAAAGAGAAAGGACTTTAGCTCCTGAGCAGAGTCAGAACAGTCAGGCCTTGTGCTTTGAAATCTCAATACAATGGCAGTGTTCACTTCAAGCAAGCCTGGTGACACGACGAACATCAACCAAGTGGTGTCAAGTTCAGCCGCTGACCACAGAAGGGTGATGTTGACCTGTTGTCTGCATACATAATCCTCCCTTCTCCCAGTGCAATGGAGGGTCTCACTGTGACCAAAGAGAGGGTGGGTTTACTCACCATGTCAGGGACACATCAACATGGTGTCAGTCACCATAGAGAAAGCAGCATGTCCTATATAAGTTTTCTCAACTGGAAGTAAAGAAAGGTTTGGTAGATGGCTAAGCATCTCTTTGGCAGTTGCAGAGATTACTCATAAGGGAAGTCTGGGATGGGAACTTTCAGCTACAGAGTGACCAGAGCTAACCTTGGTGAAGATGTGGGTCACATTTATGAATGTTCTTGGTCAAAGTAAAAAGAGCGGCCTGAGCTGGGGACATAGCTCAGCCAGTAGAGTCCTCCCTACACAAGCACAAGTCGCTGAGTTCAATTCTTAGCATACAAACAAGCAAAACCTGGGCAGGGTGGTTTGTACACAGAACCCCTGCATTAGTGAGACAGAAACACATAGATTCCTAGACTCATTGACCTAACCAACAGGCCCCAGGCCAATCAATGAGAGACTCTGTCTTGAAAACAAAAGAAACAGAAAGCTGAAAAACCAAACCAAACCAAACAAGCAAACTAACTAACTAACCAAAAAACTCAAGCTGAAAAACCAAGTTACCCAAGGGGCAATACCTGAAGTTGTCGTCTGGACTCCATATGAGCACACATATGTGTAATATGCTCACATGCTTGGTCAGAGGAGTCCTCAATTAAGGGTGTACATCCTTGTTAGTTCTCAAAACAAATTTAAATCCCATGTTTAACCCCAGATAATACTGTTTCTTGCCATTGCCATGCACATTCCCCCTTTCCAATAGTGTGGAAAGGTGGGTGCATAGATGGGTCTAAAGCCTCATATCAGAGTCCCTGTGTAACCCACAACACCCATGCTGCAAGATGACTGACTGAGTGCAGACAGAATGTCCATGTCAACAGAACTGAGGGACCACGCTAAGCAAAGCGAGCACTGGCCTCAGAGCCGGTCTTCCACTCTATCCCATTGGCCATGGGCCTAAATGCAACAATCTGCGGCTGAATGCCAGTGGAGAGAGAAGAAGAACCCAAAGTGTAGGCAGGCAGATGAGTTATGAGGCATGAGTGAAGGCTCATTGTATTTTATGTAGCTCAAGCTGAGTTGCATGGTGGCTCATGAGGATTCAGTTGAGACCTGGGCATGGGAAAGGAGGGATGCTCTCCTCTGGCATCCTTTGAACCACAGAACTAGAAGTCTCACGTGGAATATTTACAAAGTAATATCTTCTCCTTGGGGATTCTCATGAGATGACAGATTGTGAAATAAACACTGGTGAGCTATCCAAAACACAGAAGCAAAGGGGGTCCAACAATATAGAAGTACACATACACCATGCTGTTCATGCAAATACTTATACACAGATGTTTAAAACACCTTTCTTCTCAACAGCTATCCTGAAATTTCTTTTAAGGAGGGTGGATTTAAACAAGCTATGGGCCCACATCAAACAGACCAGGGAATACTGCTGAGTAAGAAAAGCGTCATCGTCACATGCAGAGATTTGGATGAATTTCCAGAGAGTCCACTGGATAGAATAAATGTGGTTACAATAGAGAGGCCTGAGCTGGGGAGATAGCTCGGTCAGTAGAGCGCTCCCTACATAAGCACTCTCAAATGAAAGAATAAAAGCCAGTTTCAAACATAAGCTATTCTCTGATTCTTTCTGTATCACATTTACAAGATGATTACATTTGAGACATGGGAAATCGTTTAGGAGTTGGCAAGGGTTAGGGGTAAACAGAGACATAAGAAGGAGGCAGATGGTTGAAAAGCAATCCAAGATGCGGCAGTATGGATGTAAACATGGCCCCCACAGACTCACATGTTTGGGTACTTGGTTCCCTGTTATTAGACGCGTTCTCACGACCGGCCAGGAAAGACGCAACAGACCAGAATCTTCTGCGGCAAAGCTTTATTGCTTACATCTTCAGGAGCCAGAGTGCAAGAAGCAAGAGAGAGAGAAAACGAAACCCCGTCCCTATTTTAGGAGAGTTATCCCTCGCCTAGGACGTGTCACTCCCTGATTGGCTGCAGCCCATCGGCCGAGTTGACGTCACGGGGAAGGCAGAGCACATGGAGTGAAGAACCACCCTCGGCACATGCGCAGATTATTTGTTTACCACTTAGAACACAGCTGTCAGCGCCATCTTGTAACGGCGAATGTGGGCGCGGCTCCCAACATCTCCCCCTTTCCTTTTAATAAGAGCAAATAGGCCACCCATATTAATGAGAGTGGAGATAGAGGTCAAATCCCCAGTGTGTAGGTAAAGGAGCCATGTACAGGATTAGCTCTTAGGCTCACAGGCTCTTACCCAGAGCAACCCTGACCTGCTCCCGTGTCGTTTTGCCTGGGGGAAGGGAACTAGGACACTGAACCTTCATGAAAGATGACATGTCTCCCTAGAATAGGCTCATATATGCCGCAGAGCCTTTCCATTGCAGTGCTTAGCCGTGCAACTCTCTCGGGCTGCTGAAGCACACTCACTCTATCCCGTGCAATGAGTCTAGCCTCGTGAGATGTAAGAGCTGAGTGGCCAGCGACCTATTGCCTAAGCATAGATAACCATATATCAGGGGGAGCTCCATGTTCTAGTCCTGCAAGCGCCTGGGCAATAACCACCTTGTCTCTCCTAGTTTGGGCCTTAAGCTTACAGACCAATCAAAGAAGCAACACTAATCCACAGCAAAGTGTATCTCCAAATAATATTAATCCCACCCATTTTTTAAAGAAAGAAAATGCTGAGGAGATCCAATTGGGTAATCCTTTGGTCAGCGACAGGTCCAAGCGCGTGGAGTTGACCTGAAGTCTCAATTCCCGAAGGATCTGTTCAAATTCAGCCATCCAATTCTGTAACATATACTGAAAAAGACTTTTTGACAATTTAGCTGCCCTAGTAAATTTCTCATACTGAATGGAAGTAACACACAATCTCGGAAACTTTTGTTTACATCCCAGCTGAGCTATTTGCCATAACAAAACTAATTGTATTTGCTGAAAAATATTGGCAACTCTACTGGAAGGCTTAATCACTCCAGCCACTTCTAAAAGATTTACTGCATTAACCACATAACAGGAATCTGACACAATATTAAGGGGTTCTAAAAAGGTTTTTAAAACTTCTAAAACCACTAAACATTCTACCACTTGAGGTGAATTTTCATTATATTGTTTGGATACCACTTTACCATTAGCCACATAGGCACCTATGCCAGTTTTTGATCCATCAGTATATACCACAATCCCATTTTTAAGTGGGTTTCTTACTGTTATTTGTGGAAAAACAACAGATTGATTTTGGGCAAACTGTAAGATTGGATGCTTTGGATAATGGTTATCTATTTTTCCTGAAAAGGAGGTAACTAAAACTGCCCAATCATTAGATGTGGCTGCCAAGGTTTGAACCTGTGCAGCGGTATAAGGTACAATTAAAAGATATGGACTTTGCCCAAAGTGGGTGATTGCTGCTTTTAGGCCTTTAAGGGCAAGCTGTGCAATTGCATCAGGATACCAATCTATTATTTTAGCTGGGGATACATTTGGATGGATCCATAACAATGGCCCATTCTGCCACAAAACTGCAGTTGGCAATTGTGCTGTCTTAAAGACACACAAACTGAAAGGCTGCGAATCCTCAATACGTTGTAATTGTGCATTCTGTAAGGCTTTTTCCACTTTTTGTAAGGCCTGGTTAGCAGCTAGAGTAAGAGTCCTAGGGGAGGAGATATGAGGATCTCCTTCTAAAATACTAAACAAAGGCCTTAACTCAGTGGAAGGAATCTTTAAAAAAGGTCTGAGCCAATTAATATCTCCCAACAGCTTTTGAAAATCATTTAAGGTATGGAGGTGATCTCTTCTTATCTCTACCTTTTGGGGCACAATCTTATCTGGGGACACCACAGAGCCCAAGAATTGTCCTGTATCAGAAATTTGGACCTTTTCTGTGGCTATCTGTAAACCCCACTGACTTAAAGTTTTAAGTAGAAAAGGATATGCCTTTTGTAGCATGGTAAGGTCTTTATGGCACAGGAGGATGTCATCCATGTAAAGGAGCAAAATTAAAGAGGGGAATTGTTCCCTCACTGGCAAAAGAGCTTCTTGTACATAAAGTTGACACATAGTAGGACTATTGGACATTCCCTGTGGTAAGACCTTCCATTGATACCTCTTATCAGGTTCCATGTGATTAATAGAGGGGATGGTAAAGGCAAATCTGGGCCTATCTCTTGGACACAAAGGTATAGAAAAGAAACAATCTTTAATATCTATAATAATTAAATTCCAGCCACGTGGTAAGGCGGAAAGTACAGGGAGACCCCTCTGTACTGGGCCAAATAAGTTCATTTGCTCATTAATGGCTCTGAGGTCATGGAGCAGTCTCCACTTTCCTGACTTTTTCTTAATTACAAAAATTGGAGTATTCCAAGGTGAGGTAGATGGCTCAATATGGCCTAGTTTTAATTGTTCCTCTACCAGTTGAATCACAGCTTCTAGTTTTTCAGAGGATAGGTGCCATTGAGGAACCCACACTGGGTCCCCTGTTTTCCATGGTATGGGTCGTGCTGCCCCAATGGCCACTAAGGAAAACCCAGACCCTGTCTGTCTTGGTTTCCATTAGGTGAGATGGGCTCTATCCTTCCCTGTTCTTGATGTCCTAACCCTTTTCCTTCTTTATAACCCATCTTTGCCATGATATTTTTTGCTTTAGTTGAATACCCTCCCGATGGGGCGTTTTCATTGGACAAAATAAGGCCCAAATGCTGCATAATATCCCTTCCCCAGAGGTTAACCGGGAGTGGGAGCACATAAGGTATGAATTTCCCTTGCTGTCCTTCAGAGGATTCCCACGTCAAGGCAATGGAGCTTATAGTGGGACATGATTGATATCCTAGGCCCTGTAATGAATGAGATGACTCTGTGGTGGGCCATGCTTTGGGCCACCAATGTGTAGAGATTATACTTTTATCTGCTCCGGTATCAAGGATGCCTTCAAACTCTTTTCCATTAATCTTAAGGCGGAGCTTAGGTCTATCATTTAAAGATACAACCAAATAGGCAGAATCATTTCCTGAGGAGCCCATTTTCTTTATCTCAGGTCCTGCAGATTTTTCCCTGGTATTATCAGGGAGGAGCAGCAGCTGAGCTATCCTATCTCCTTTACTAATAGAAAAAACGCCTTTAGGGCTTGAGCACAGGACCTGTATTTCAGGGGAATGTTGACAATCCATAACTCCAGGGTGGACTACTAAGCCCTGCAAGGTGAGTGAACCCCGGCCGAGAATAAGGCCCATGGTTCCCGGGGGCAAGGATGGTATAGGCTCCACTGGCACCGGCTGAATACTCATTTGAGGCATTAATAGGAAGTCGGAGGCGGCACGCAGGTCCACCCTTGTGGGTCTTCCTGGGTCGCCTCTCTGACTGCTTCCTGGGTCCTGACAAACCGGTTCCCATATCTTTGAGGGCCCTGGGACCGAGGGCCCGATGACCCGTTTTTTGGCACATCAGTTGATTGACTATCAGGTGGGGGAAGAATTCTGCCCTTTATATCCCTCACAGAGCGACACTGGTCAGCTCTATGATAACCTTTGCCACACTTAGAGCAAAGAGTGAGAGTCCCTCCCTGTTTATCTGGAGCTCTGCAATCTTTCTTAAAATGCCCAGGCTTTCCGCAGTTAAAACATGTCCTCTGATTATTTCTGCCCATGGAGCGGTTCTGAGATTGAAGGATGGCGGCCGCTAAGCCTGCATTGGTGAGAGGTCCCCCAAGCTCTTGACAGACCCTGAGCCAGTCTTGTAAGCCTTTGTTCTTTCTTGGGGCTATGGCCGCTCGGCACTCCTTTGTGGCTTGCTCATAGATTAGCTGTTCTATCAGAGGCGCAGCTTGCTCTGACTCTCCAAAAATACGCTCTGCTGCCTCTGTCATTCTGGCCACAAAATCTGAGAAGGATTCCTGAGGTCCCTGGACAACTTTTGTTAATTGACCAGTGGTTTCACCTGCTCGGGAGAGCGCCTTCCAGGCCCTAATAGCCGTGGAAGAAATCTGGGCATAAGCTCCCCAATGGTAGTTTGTTTGATCAGCAGAATAAGCTCCCTGACCCGTTAACAAGTCAAAAGTCCAATCTCTCTGCTCTGGAGTCAAAGCAGCTGCGTTTGCTCGGGCCTGCGCTTGTGCAGCTTCGTGCCAAAGCGCTCTCCACTCCATATATTTGCCCATACTAGGGAGAGCGGCTTTTACAACCGTTTGCCAGTCAGCAGGAGTTAGTGCCATGCCGGCGAGCCTGTCTAACTGCACCAAGGTAAAATTAGCATTGGTTCCGTATTTACGGACCGACTCGGCGAGTTCTTTAATTTGTAAGTATTCTACCGGAGCGTGGACACGCCCACCCTCGGCTCCTTCAAAGACTGGAAATGCCTGTTGTATTTTCCTTTGTTCCTCTCTGGGAATGAATGAGTCTGCGCACTGCCTCTCTGCGCACTGCCTCTCTGCGCATCTCTCTGCGCATTGCCTCTCTGCGCATTGCTGACGCACTACGCAGGGCGGGGGCTCCGCATAGGGCGGACCTTGAAGCCGACTGCCCTGAGGCCAATCAGCAAACTGGCCTTCGCCAGCCGCTTTTGGCTTCCTTAACTGATTAGCTAGCACTTTACCTGGCTGGTACCCTTTTTTCTCATAATGAGCTGCTTCTTCCTCCCAGTCTGTTTCTTCAGAGGAGAATTCTTCATCTGCTTCAGAGCTACTAAGAGCTGGCTCCCCGAGCCCATCCAGCGATGAGCACAGGCTCCTTTTCCTAGAGACCTCCGCTAATTGATCTTTCTTCTTTTCCCTTTTTCCTCTTTTTCTTCTAATCTCTCTCCAGGTATTCCTACCTAACCTTAACTTTTCCTCAGGTTCAAGACCCGTGGAAAGGCCTGTACGCTTATTTTGTGTACCATATTTTCTCTTTGCTCCTACTCTCTCTCCCCGCTTTACTTCTGATAGCTTGTCCTGAATTTCCTCTAGAATTTTCAGCCCTATCTTAATCACTTGATAACATGTGAAAAGGAACAAAAGGGCTCCTAACACCAGAAAAAATTCAAGGCCAAACATATTCCACTTTACTTCTGATAGACTGTCTTGAATTTCCTTAGAAAGTTCAAGATCAGACTTACCTCGTAAAGCTGTACTCACTGGTACTCTCGTTCCCCAGCTGAAAAGTTCTGAATTCATACAGTTGAATCCTTCTTAACAGTCTGCTTTACGGGAACCTTTATTACCGCGACCCGCAGTTCTGGTTCTGGAATGAGGGATCTTCCTTGCGCCAGTCCCGAGTTTTTTCTCGTCCCGGAATTCGGCACCAATTGTTATTAGACGCGTTCTCACGACCGGCCAGGAAAGACGCAACAGACCAGAATCTTCTGCGGCAAAGCTTTATTGCTTACATCTTCAGGAGCCAGAGTGCAAGAAGCAAGAGAGAGAGAAAACGAAACCCCGTCCCTATTTTAGGAGAGTTATCCCTCGCCTAGGACGTGTCACTCCCTGATTGGCTGCAGCCCATCGGCCGAGTTGACGTCACGGGGAAGGCAGAGCACATGGAGTGAAGAACCACCCTCGGCACATGCGCAGATTATTTGTTTACCACTTAGAACACAGCTGTCAGCGCCATCTTGTAACGGCGAATGTGGGCGCGGCTCCCAACAGTTCCCAGCAGGTAGCACTGTTTGGTGAGGTGGTCAACTCCTTAGACATGGCCCATTTGAAGGAAGTAGGCTCCTAGGGTCAGGTGAGGAGTTATATTCCAACTTCTCAGCATCTTCGTCTATCAAGATACAATCCAGCAGCCTTCTGCTCCCCTCGCCACAACCACAAATTCTACCGTGCCTTTCCCACTAGGAGGGACTTCACTCTCTCAAACCATAAGCCAAGTAAATCCTTCAGCTAGGATTGCCAAGGTTGAGTGCCTCATCCCAGCAAAGGAGAAAAATAACCAACACACAAGGATCCCTGGGCTTCTACACTGTTGTGGTTAGAGAAGGGTGCACACTTGATGAGTTGTACTGAACTAAAGACAGACAGACAGACAGACAGACACACACACACACACACACACACACAATCTGCCATATATTTCTCTCCCTTTCCCCACCGAATACCTCAAGAACCTGTCTTGACTAAACTATAGGCCTGCTTCCCATTTTCCTTGAAAATATGTTACCAAGAATACATCATGCAAAAACACAGCCTGTTTTTATATCAGCCCACAAATTCCAAGTTCAATAAGTATTTATTTTGAAAACAAAAAAGATTAGGGACAGGAAAATATTCTTCTAAGTTTAACATTTGCTGAGTAACCCTTGTTGAGGGAGATATCCTATGTTAGAAATTACACCATTGTATTAGTCAGGGTTCTCTAGAGTCACAGAACTTATGGATAGTCTCTAGATAGTAAAGGAATTTATTGATGACTTACAGTCGGCAGCCCAATTCCCAACAATTGTTCAGTCGCAGCTGTGAATGGAAGTCCAAGGATCTAGCAGTTACTCAGTCTCACGCAGCAAGCAGGCGAAGGAGCAAGAGCAAGAGCTAGACTCCCTTCTTCCAATGTCCTTATATTGTCTCCAGCAGAAGGTGTAGCCCATATTAAAGGTGTGTTCCACCACACCTTTAATCCCAGATGAAAGGCATAGCCCAGATTAAAGGTGTGTTCCTTAAACTCGGAGATTCAATCTTCTGGAATCCATAGCCACTATGGCTCAAGATCTTCAAACCAAGATACAGATAAGGATCTCCAAGCCTCCAGATAAGGGTCACTGGTGAGCCTTCCAATTCCGGATTGTAGTTCATTCCAAATATTGTCAAGTTGACAACCAGGAATAGCCACTACAACCATACTATTGTAGATGTGCATTATATTATAAATCCCTTTAAATAAACAGAATTAACTGTCATCATTCAGTTATTCAGTTACATCTATGGTATTATACTTAAATAATTTATGGCTTTATTCATAATTTGGAATTTTTTCTTGTTCCTACCTTTCATTATCTACGACAAGCAGTATGGAAAAGTCCCTTAATTTCTGTGTATTTACTTTTTATCCAGCCAACTCTCCGTGTTACCTTATTGCTAGTGACTTTCACTAGAATATCTTAGCTTCTTATCTAGAATTGTAAACACATAATTTTTAAGTGAAGATCATTTTGGGTTTCTAGTCACTTGTCATTTTTGTTTTTGCTCTAAAATATGTATGTTTAGAATTTGTAACCTGTGTAAATACTGATCATCACAGTAAAGAGCCTTGTCTAGTTTCTGATTCAAATGGGAGGCTTTTTACCATGTTGCTGTTTGGGATAATATTGGAGCAGGCCCTTTTTAAACTAACGTTCTTGATAACCTTGGAAGAAGCCAGAGGATGGGATGGTGCAGTGGACAGCGCACTGGATGCTGATGATATTGGAAGATCGTCCTACTCTTTCCACTGCATTGAGGGTGGTTTCTTGTGTGTATAGTGTCTGCTAAATTGGGGTAAATGTTTTCTTGGTTCATTGATAGAGCCATAAAGTTGTCTTTAATTTGTTGCTGTCATAAATAACATTGCTGGAGAATAAAAACAACAAGTAAATAAAGAAATGACATGAAAATTTAATTCATTCTAGTAAATAATGTATTAATATCCCTTCAACAAGTTCCAACCCACAGTGGATGTCAATTTCCAACAAAATCTAGAAACGTCTCATTTATAGGCAAAGACATATGGAGAACTTAATTATGTAAATAAATTCTTTATAAGAATCTAGGGGAGCTAGGACTGGGCTGGGCTGGGCTGGGGGTGGGGCTGGTGTTCAGTTGGTAGAGTGCTTGCCTCACATGTATGAAGTCCTGGTTTCCCCAGTGCTGCATAAACAGAGTTTGACGGTGCACACCTATAATCTCAATACTCAGGAGGCAAAGGCAGGTAGATCAGGGGTAGAGGGTTGTCCTTAACTACACATCAAGCCAGAGGCTAGCTTAGGCTATAAGAGACCCTGTCCAAAGAAAAATTGAAAAAGGAAAATGGAGAGAGAGAGAGAGAGAGAGAGAGAGAGAGAGAGAGAGAGAGAGAGAGAGAAAATGCATTAGGGAGAGATCTCGAAAGGAGCCAGCAGAGGTGACAATGGAGAACAAAATAGGCCAGAAAAAAAGCTGTGTGGTTATAGCAGAGATAATGGGGCAAAAGATTTGGGAATGACATACAATTACAGACAAATAAATGAGATTTTTTTTCTTAAAAAAAAAAAAAAAAGGATGACTAGGGCGATGGTTCAGAGCTCAGTAGGTAAAAGTATTTGCCAAAAATCTAATGATGAGTTTGATCCCTGATAATCTCGGTGTAATTGGAAAACTGACCCTATCAAGTATCCTTTGGCCTCCATATGAGTGTCGTAGCATATGCCCATAGCCCCTACACTCATGTGCCATATACGTGTGTGTGTGTGTGTGTGTGTGTGTGTGTGTGTGTGTGTATGTGTATGTGTGTATTTTGAAAGGGGATCTGGGGAGATGGCTCAGAGAATGGCTGTCTAAGCATAAGGACCTGAGTTCAAATCCCCAGAACCCATGTAAAAAGGCTGGCATGAGGGCATGTACTGGTAATGCCTGGGATATGGAGGCAGGAGGATCATGGTGGGGTCTTGCTGGCTGCCAGCCTAGCTCCAGGTTCAGTGAAAGACTCTGTTTCAAGGGGATGAGGTGGAATGATTGGCTAGGACACCCAGGATCCTTATCTGACCAGTGTCTGAACACACACATGTATGTGCATACCTCCTCGCACGCAAGAGTCTAGGAAAGGCATGATGGACCAACTTTACATAATGAAGGATGCGTTCTTTTCTCTCCAAGAAGCATTCCCTGTCTGCTTGCACGCTCTGGAAAACTCAGCAGCGGTTTTGTCATGCCGCAAACAAGAAGCAGAGATACAGGAGAAAAAGACTGAGCACCCATGGGCTCCCGGTGGCCAGCAGAGTTTGGTGTGCACTTCCTGCCCTTTGCTCCCTAGAGTTTTCAGTGTCTGTCTCTTGTGTAGATGACCAACACCGGGCAGCTTAGTAAGGGCAGCTAACACAATGCCTGGGTTCCTCAAAGGACCTTTCCAAGTAGGTGCTATTAATACCCCCACCCCAAGTACCCTCTGGAAGATCTGAACATTAAAGACGGCCAACAGTCTGCCCTAGCCTACATGGCTGATCAATGGCAAAAACCAGGGGGAAGATTCTGTCCTTTTAGAACAAAATAAGTTGATCCTATCATGACGGACATAGGCTGGTATTGCATGGTGGGCTAGCTGCTGGGACCTCATTCCAGCAGATAGGGACCTGAATACTAGCTAGGTGGTCCTAGGCACTGAAGTCCCTCTGCCCCCAGTTTCTCCTGAGTACTATGAAGACAGCCTTTGTGTAGATACAATAACACTGCTGTGAAGGTCAAAGGGCATTTTCCCCACGAAGCCTGGGTGTGCTACACAGCAGGATGCTCCACCCTGATTGGCTAATATTCGCTTGGTCTACTATTATCATAATTTTCATTGTCATTGAAAGAATTTTTTTTCTAATGGTTCTGTGTAAATTCTCACTGGGATCAAGAATAAGACTTCTAAAAGAAGCTGCTTGGGTGGTTCTCGCCAGCTAATAAAACGTATTAAACTGGAAGCGTCCCTATACAGCCAAGCCGCAGAGCAGGCCACTGTTCAGGTAAGTCGTAAAGTCTTCCCTGCAGCCGTTTCGGTGATTGATCCTCAGGCACGATTAAAATTCAAGAGATGTGCTGACGTTTTAATAGAACAAATAATTTAAATACGTGAAATGTGTTAGGTGGTAATAGTTTTTGTAATATATACCAGACAGATTTTTGGGAATTTTCCCCCTCCCACACACCCCCCCCCAAAAAACAGAAAAGCTTTATGGGTGAGCCTGAGGAGAATGGAAAGGGGGAGCTCCTGTTCTGGGGAGAAGCCATAAAATCTGCAGCCACTTGAATCAGTGCACTTAACGTTGAAGAGCAGGCCAGATTTAAAAAAAAAAAAATCAGCCTTCTCCTTTGTGTTTCTAAAAATGCTGTGGGGAAAAAAAATAGCCATTTGAGAGCCAGGAGTGGAGCGATGCCAGCACTCAGGAGGCTGAGGCAGGAGGATTGGAAATTTGAGGTGGCTTGGGCTGCACAGTAAGACACAGATGCATGGACACACATATACACCCACAGGAGAGAGACAGAGACAGAGACAGAGGGGGAGGGAGGGAGGGAGAGAGAGGGCAGGAAAGAAGGAAGGAAGGGAGGGAGGGAGGGAGGGAGGGAGGGAGGGAGGGAGGGAGGGAAGGAAGGAGGGAGCAAGGACTAAGCATGGCATGGTAGCACATGCCTATAGTTCCAGCACTCAGAAGGTGGAGCTAGGAACCAGTATTGTAGATTAAGTTCAAGGATAGCCTGGGTTACAAAGTAAGTCCATACCTAGCTTGGGCTGCTTAGAGGATAAATCCTGTCTCTAAAACATCAAAAGCAATAACACCCACACAAACAACAGAAACAGGATGTAAGATATGGCTTGCCTTTCTTAAAAACAAAAGGAATAATCTAGTGGGGGCTGGAGTGATGGCTCAGTTGGGAGGAGCAGTTGCCATTCCTTTGAAAGACTTGGTTTGGTTCCCAGCACCCATGCTGGGTGGCTCACAACCACCTGTGACTTCAGCTCCAAAGGATCCAACACCCTCTGCTGGTTTCCAAGACCATCCACACACAGAGCAGCATACACATGTAAACATGCACATACGTGCAAAAGCATGCACATGTAAGAATAACTAAAAGAGTAAGCAAATACTAAAAAAATGAATAGTAACTTGAGAAATGGTTCATGATAAGCCGATTCAAAGAAGACACACACATACACACACACACAAACACACACAAACACACACACACACACACACACACACACACACACACACACACACACACACAGAGCCTCTGATTTTATATTGAAACTCAAAATGAAAATTCTTTCCAGTAAACAACTTTCTTCCTGGTTTTCTGTTCAGTGTTAGGTCGGCTGCAGCAGGGAGGGGCCAGTTTCCCTGGTAACAATACTAGCCCTGTGGCTAAACTCAGGCTACCACCCATGATGTCACTGCCCACAGGACATGGCACAATGGGCTTTTGCTGGTACCACTAGCTCTGCAATACCACTGAAACCGTTTCCACCCAACTTCTTTTTTTTTTTTTTAAATCTCTCTAGCCTGTGTTTCATGCCCAGAGACACAGGAAGGTATCACTTTCTAGAAGTCATTTTATAACCCTGTGATTTCCTTGCCTTTCTCCTGTGCCTCCTCCAAATGGAAGCAGTGAGAGGATCCAGGACGCAGCTGATCTGTCCTCTCAGCTGTGGTGAGCCTGTCTAGATCCTGGCCTCTCGAGGACTCTACGCATTTGTGGAATGAGTGGTGGCCCATCCTTGCCATTCTTCAGGAAGTGGGACAGTGCCATGTGGCCACTTCTTCCCCGTCACTCAAGACAACCCAAGTGCCCTGAGACCCTTTTGCCCTTCTGTCTAGACAGGCACAGCAGAAAACATTTACCATTAATTGATTTTGTTTGGGTAATTCCATACATGTCTATACAGTGTACTCTGGATATTCATTCCTCCCCCCCCCCCCCCCCTCTTAGCTGTTTCCCACCTCTGCCAATGGCCCCTCTTCCTAACAAAACTCTTCTGCACAATTCCTGAGCCACCGCTGATTTTTAACCAAGGCCTTCTCCAATGACCACGGGTTTGGAGTTATCCACTGGAGCCTGGCAGGCTCAACAAAGGGGTGCACGGCTGAAAATAACAACCATCCCTCCCAGAATCCACCAGTTCAGGAGCAAAGGTTAACTTTCAGGTTTCTCTCCCAATGTAACGAGCCAATTCAAGCCACATCAAGAGTATGAGGGCGGGTTTATTGAGAGGCAGCTCTCAGATGGATTCACTGATTCATGGGTAGAGGTCAATGGAGTCACATGCCCAGGCTAAAGCAAGGGAGTTTTATTGGTCTTGGGTGTGGGGTGGGTGGTGACCATGGTCACTTTTGGGTGGCTTTTCAGAAACATGGAGACAAGGAGTGATCCGGGCTTTTCTGCTTGAGAGCAGGGGGCGGGGTTTGAGGAAGAAGAACAAACGGGGTTTGTTTGTGCAGGGGTGGGGGTTGGGGGTGGGATGAGCAGGTGGGATGTTTTAAATTTAGAGTCTTTTAGAGTTCAAACGATCAGGTAAAACTTCTTTCTGATGAAAATGAGAATTTTGAAAGTGCTTGTTTCCTCCAACCAAAGATTTATGCCAGCAGGTCAAAGACCTGTGTTCGCTTTGTAAAATTCGTTTGGTTTTGATTTTCTCTTGTAGAAAGTGGGAGATCTAACCAGCTCTATTTCAAACCCAGGACCCAAGCACCCTTCCTAGTAGGGACATTGAAAGAAAAGGCCACAGAGACCTCCTATGTGGAAACCATTTGAGTAACAAGAAGTGTTTCTGGATAACTATGAGTCTGTTCATTTTCAGACTGGTGTGTTGCAACCTGTCCCCTCGGTCAAAAGTATTGACATCCATCTAATGACACAAGTAGATGTCATGTTCTCCATATCACTCATCCTGAAAGCTTAAGTTTCCTAGATAAGAGGTGCAGGCAAGATGAGCAGGCACACGGTGTTCTCTGAAGCAGGCTGGCCTCTACGCCTATACATGAAGACGTGTGTGGTGTGTCTTAATCACGAATGTGGCAGTTAGCAGGCTGCAGGCTACTTGCTGTCTTCATACAGGCACAGAGGGGAGAGATCTGCGTGAAGTTCAAGAGGAATCAAGAATTGGCATCGTTTTCTGCTGATTTCCCAGAGAGCAAGAGTCTGGTGAATTCCAGAAGGTGCCATGCTGGAGGGCACACAAAAGACTAGCTAAGCACTCATCACTACCAAGAGGGCAAAAAATATAAGGGCTGATGGATGCTGGTCTGGGGGATGTTGGTTTAGGGGATGCTGAGCTGGGACTGCCATTAGTACCCCCTGTAGAAATGAACTCAGTTCTAAGAACAGCAGCATCCTGTGTGTCACCGACCAAAGAACACAGAAGTTTCAAGATTCTGTTGGCCACCCGGCTCATCTGTCAGACTGAATGGACTGCATTTTAGGGACATATCCCTAAACCTACTTTTAGGTATAATGTCTGAGTTCTGTATTCCTGGGCAAGACTGGTGCACTTTGTCAGTTTCTTGGGACTACAGATGAGATCTTTTTAAAAGAAAAAGAAAGAAAACAGGTAAGAAGCTTAGTACTTCCAACAGCGCTGAGATGCAAGGCACTGTAAGAAAACACACAAATCCAAAACCGCTTTATCAGGCCCCATGGTGCGTGAGTTTTGCCAGGCTTGGCTGGAACTGTGGTCAGCCGCCAGGTTTTGAATCAATGCTGGCACTGAATGAATCAGCAGTGCAAAAGTCCCCCTTGGAGACATTACAACTTGCTTTCAAACAGTTTATGAAGAGGCTTCTAGGTATGGGCCAGACCAAGTGAAAGACTTCCCCAGCTTCCGTATATTGTTATGGTAAAGAGCATGACTAAAACCAACGAGGGAGGGAAAAGAGTATTTAAGCATGCTCTTCCAGATCCCAGCCCATCACCGAGGGAAGTCCAGGAAGGAACTCAAACAGGAACTGAAGGATAAACTGCAGAGAAATACGGCTTATAGGCTGGCCAGTTCTCTGTCTCCCTCAGATTGTTTTTGTACACAGCCTGGGAACGCCTGCCTAGGGATGGCGCCACCCAATACGGGCTGGGCCCTCTGATATCAATCAAGACAGTCTCCTATAGATATAGCCAGAGGACAATCTGATCTGGGCAATTATCTAGTTGAGGTTCCCCCTTCCTGGGATACGTCAGATTGACAATATAAACAAACTTGTACAGACACCATCCTTAGAGCCACAGACATTTTTCTAAGGCCAGTTCTACCTTTTCTTATCTTACTGTCCTCTCCTCACGGGAACACCAACTTTTCCTTGGGAAAATTCAATTCTCAAAAGCAAACATCATCTACTGACCCCAGGTACTCAGAGAAATAAAAATAAATAAATAATTCGACCAGATCATCAGAATGCTTCCATCCTCCATTTGCGATCCTTTAACTGAAAAGAAACCAAACAAAATTAAAGAAATTGGCACATAATGTCCACAGCTTCTTTCCAAAGACACAACAGAGAACGCGTTCAGACACCAGAAGAAAATGACCAACAGAAGTTTCCACCAAAGCTTCAATGTAACGGGGCTCCCTTGAAAAATGTAAAGAGTTTCCTCTGGCACTAACTGTCACATTAACTACAGGCAAAGTGTGTCGCGGACATTCACTTGGCAGTTCACACGAACTAAGTGAGCAACTCTAAGCCAGAGTCCCACATGCAAACGAAGCACGAAGCCCCACTTCCTTGGGATGGCATTTGACTGTAAATCTCTCCTGCCTTTGCCTGAGCTGCAGTGGTACCAAGAAGATCCGTCCTTTGCTTTGCTTTGTCCAAAATGGTTTATTTGCCCTCTTGGGAGGCACGCTGATACATAAATCCCAGATATGATTATTATTATTTTGAGCTATTATTATGAGTTACTATTATTACCATTCGGAGACAGAAGGGATGGGGCACGGAAGCTGGTAGATGAGACAGAACACAGGTGTGACTACTGAGGTTAGGACCATCCATCTTTGTTCAGGGCAGTTTCTGTAATATTTCAGGAGAGCACAGTCATCAATACGAGAGGGAGTTAAGAATGTAGGTAGAGAAAGACTCTGCTACGAATAGATTGCCTGGGAGCCCGATCCTGCTTGAATTATCTTTGGCTTCCAGCCTGTTTTGCTCTTGGCTCCTGTAAGCTTAATGTGTTTACAGCACCTGGGAAGCATTCGCTCCCCGTTGCATTTCCTGCATACCTACTGTGTGCCATGGTCTCTGCTGGGACTGAAGAGCTCAAGACAAATGAGAGGTGATGTCGCAGCTTTGGTAAATGACAGCCAGCTAGACACCTCTAGACCGATGTGTGAGAGCAAGTTGTCTGGACAGGAGGCTGTGATGATGGCCAGACTTGGAGGGTGGGGAGGGGACCCTTCAAAGTGTCAGGTGACAGGTAGTACCTGTCAGATAGATAAATGGAGTAAATTGATCTCAGGCATGTCTGACTACTGTGGGGAGAAATCCAGACTTTATAATCTGTGCACAGCAAACAGGACCATAGTCAGGTGGGGAGGCAGCCCCTGCCACAGAAAGATGCTAAAAGTGTCAGGCAAGAATTCACAGGAGGTCGAGTAGTGCTTAACCTGACCCAGGGAAACCAAGTCATATGGAGAAAAGAAGGGAAGGCTCTGGACGCAGTATGGAAGGGTCTTGTTGAAACACTGCAAGTCCCACCCCAAGGCTGAGAAATAGACCGACCGTTGTAGGCCTCTCCAAGGGAAATGATCGTGACTAATTGCTGGTTTTCCTATGAGTGCAATACCTTGCTCTTAGAACATAAAACCTTCCCGAACTTTAATGGTTCCCTGAAACAATTTCTGGCCTTTGGAAAGTAGAACATCCAAGAAAAACAATCAGGGGCCATTTGAAGGCCCAGGCAGTTTTCTAGGGGAATTATTTCTGGCTGTGGACCCTGCTGTGGATCACAGGCCTTGGGCTTTCAATCACGGGGTTGAAAGGTATTCGCAAGAATCCACTGGGTCCAGGGAAACGGTTTGCGTAAAACCATTTTCCTTTCTTGGAATGTGAACCAGTTAGGCCTCATCTAGAATTATTTACTAGTTTCATCCACAAAGCTTCAAAGGTTTCTTTCTCCTCATCTCCCGATGTTGTGCTTGGGTTGCATCCCCCACGACACCCCCCTATCTTTGGTCTTGTGTTTGTGGAGGCTCAGGCCCAGCATCCTCAGGATGGGGTCTTGGGAGCCTGGGCCAGCAGAGTCACACCTGGAAGTCATTAAGAATTTAAGGGGTGGGAAGGGAGGATAGGAGGAGGTGAGCGGGAGGAAGAGGAAGAGAAGGAAGCCAGAGGGTGAGGAGGGGACAGAGAACGGCTCCATCTCCTTCCCAACACACTGAGGCCCTTACTCCATTATAACAAGTCTGTACTAATGACGACAATATTCAAAGTCAACAGCCAACAAACTGAACACCTAGAAATTCGGTGCTGCTTCCAGATAATGTAAGGGAGCTAATGGGTCAAGCTGAGTGAGGGAAAGAAGGAAGCCTAAACCCAAAGAGCATCTATCCTAAAACTTCTGCCATTCTAAACATTGTTTTGAATTCATTTTAATTAACATACGAGATAACAGGTGTCACTACCCCGTTTTCACACTTAAATGATCTTGTGCTCATACAGGGATTATATTGGTAAATGCTAAATTAGTTCATGGTCTCCAAGCTTTCAAAGATGACTGTACCAATGATTACTCCTCTGTTGCTATGACAACACATCTGAGGAGAGACTACTTAAGGAAGCGAGTGTTTAAAGATGTTCGCAGTTGAAGGCACAGATAGGATCACATGGCATCCACAGTCAGGAAGCAGAGAGAGGTGAAAAAAAGATACTCAGCTTCTTCTCTCCTTTAGCCTGGGCCCCCACCCCAAGGGATGATTCCACCCACTTGCAGGAAGGGTATCTCTGATCAGTTAAACCTCTCTGGAATCATTCTCACGGACATAGCCAAGGGTGTGTGTGGTTTGCATATGCTTGGCCCGGAGAGTGGCACTATTAGAAGGAATAGCCCTATTGTAGTAGCTGTGGCCTTGTTGTAGTAGGTGTGGCCTTGCTGGAGTAGGTGTGTCACTGTGGGTGTGGGCTTTAAGACCCTCATCCTAGCTGCCTGGAAGTCAGTCTTCTACTAGCAGCCTTCAAATGAAGATGTAGAACTCTCAGCTCTGCCTGCACCATGCCTGCCTGGATGCTGCCCTGTTCCCACCTTGATGAGGATGGACTAAACCTCTGAACCTGTAAGCCAGCCCCAATGAAATGTTGTCCTTTGTAAGACTTGCCTTGGTCATGGTTTCTGCTCACAGCAGTAAAACCCTAACTAAGACAGTGTGCCTCACAGATGCTCCAGTGATGTTACAAATTCCAAGGAAGCCGACAGTCGTGATTGGCTCTCTCACTTACAAAACGAATTGGGGCAAACACTTTTGATGAAAGCTAACATTGCTGGATTTGTTCTTGACACCTCCGGCCAAGACCATCGGGTTTGTTAACAACGGTTCCCTCTGATCTCCTCGTTCCTTTCTGAAAGGAAGTATGGTGACTTTTATGAGGCCCATCGAGGAAATACTTACTGGAGGTATTAATGGGTGGGACACAGTGTAAACGTGGTGTATCACAAGAAGGGAAGCATTAGAGTCAAATGTTCCTGCCAGGGAGACCCATAAAATCCAAGGAATTTCCTTCCTGAAGCCAGAGGATATTCATATTAACGGAATTGGAATTAGCTGGTAGATGAGAGTTGCAAGTGACCCTTGGCGGTTTATGGTAATAAAATATCATAATAGTCTCCACTCAGTTCCCTCGTCTCTATTCTCCTCAGGGCTCTATTTCCCTTCCAGATTTCTTTAAGATGGGTCAGGGGGAGGATTAATTTAATTCAATTGACTTGTTAGATATATCTTGCAGTTTGGACAGTTTGCACACATAATTTTGGGAAGTGACAAACATAATTGCATTCTTTCTAGAAAGGCCAAGAGGTCGCTGTCATCTACCCGTACAACTATTCACTTTGCAGGACACTGGGGCCTCCGTCATACTTCTGGAAACTGGGGGGTGGGGGAGGCATGCTGAGTCATAGCCTCAAATCACACTGGGAAAGGAGAAGTCAGCCCCTCCCTGCCTGCCCCTGAAATCCATGCCAGCTGGGGACAAAAGGCCAGCTTTCTGTAGCCAGCCCCGTGGTCTTACAGCCCATCTTGCCTGTGACAGTTTGTCAGGATATGTATGAGCAGGGGATCAAGTGTGGTCCTGCACTCTTGGTTTTCCTGACTTCCACGTGGACACCCAGGAAGAAACATTCCTGTTCAGGCGAGGTTGGTAGCCCCACATTCGTTTGCTTTTCAAAAATTCAGGCTTATAATGGTGTTCTCTCAAACTCACCACCCGTAGTCCAATTACACGTGAACATGTCAAATTTACATTGCTATGTGTGAGAAAAAAAATTCCACAGTGGAAAACGAATGCTGAACAGAAATGCACATAATTAGTGTATGGCATCGGGCTCATTTCCTTCATTTCCACAAAGGTCTCCACCATAAATGAAAAGAACCTCCTAGAACATTTGGCCAAGAATACAGGAAGGCAGTGCAGAGCAGAAAAAGAAGTAGGTGATGAAGAAATTAATATCTACCCAACTCCACACGCAAAATGAAATTTAAGAATTGTTAGAGATATTCCAATTCAAAAAAAATTTTTTTTAGAATACCAGTTAAAAACCGTTTTAAAGGTAAATAAAGAGCAAGCCAATGTTTTCCAACTCCTGAGACATCACTTTGGCACTCTACTTTTTGTTTTGTTTTGTGTTTGTTTGTTTGTTTGTTTGTTTGTTTGTTTTAGCAAGAGTGGGGATTGAACCCAGGGCCTCCTACCTATACGTTAAGCATATACTCTACCACCTAGCTATATGTATAACTATTTTCCCAGTGCTGGATATTGAACTCAGGGCCTCAAGCATGCTAGGCTTGTGCTCCACCGTCGAGCTACTTACTACCTTAGTTGCATCCTGGACCTCTGTACAAGCACTGATTGGTCCTGCACGTCACTGTGGCTACAGCAGGTACAATCAGGATAGAACAGGCCCCTCCTTCGGTTTTGTTTACACAGATAGCATAAGCTCCGGCCTTTCACATCTGTTCCTTCTATTTCTTTTTCTTTTTCTTGGAACACTTGCATGAATTGATCAAATTTTATACTAACCTCTCCTTTGGAAAATATCAAAAGAAACCAATTCTGATTTTGGAAAAAAAAATGGTGTGAAGGTTTTTGGAAAGAAACATTTGTTGGAGAGTGACCAAGGCCATTACTGCCCGTGTTCCACCCTAATTCTACATGCCTAGGTCTGACTGACTCCCACTAGGAAAACGTCACCAACTACTGGAGCATGTACTGACTTTTAAAACTACAGAAACAATATAGAGCTCTGCATTGCCAACCATGAACAAGGACAACAGGAACACACAGTGGTGCTTACGTCTTTTTATAAGATCTCAAAAAGACTGTGCCTCACATGACATTAAGATTAAAACAAACAAACAAACAATAATGCAGGGAAAGTTGGTGTACGGAGCCTTAGTTTAAATACATGAAAATGGAAAGCACCTCTTTCCCTACCTCAGGTTTGAAACTGTACTCCCCCTTCTTTTCCCAGACTTTTTGCTCCTCTTGTAGTGTGAGCCGGGGTCAAGGTTTGAGAGTGAATGAGATCTACGTACCCACACCCACTGAAGAAGCACATAATGGGGTACCCCTGTGAAATCTGTGAGCCCCTTCACATTTCACAAAGTTCCTGAGTGGTTAAATGCTGAGCACGGAGAGGTGGCTCAGCAGTCAAGGGCATTTGCTGCTCTTTCGAAGGATCCAAACTTGGTTCCCAGCACCTCCAGGGCATCTCACAATTGCTTGTAATTCTGGTGCCAGGAGATCTAACACTCTTTTTTTTTTTTTTTTTTTACTTCTACGGTCACTAGACATGTGCATGGTGCACACATACAAATGCAGCCAAAAAAGTCATACATATGAAAATAAATAAATGAATGAATTGTGTTCTAGGTTGACAAGGTAAAGGTCAAAGTAGGGGATGACTGGTGGTAGAAACTACAATATGTATTTCATTGGCTTAGTACAATCTACGGCTTCACTCACTGGGTTTTTCACAAAGTTGTTAAAATAATAACAATAAATAATAATAATAATAAAAATAATGATGATGATGATGATAACAATAATTTGGCTGTGCATCATGCTAACTGGGATGGGTGGAGGGGAAGAGGGGACTTTACCCTAGACTCAGCAAGCTAGAAAGGTTTCCAGCATGCCTGCGACTTCTTTGTATAAACGTCATGCGGAGGCAGAAGGAAAAGCTCACGGAGGCTTCTGCCTGCCAGGATTCTGAAATCTAAGGAGAGGAACAAACCCCAGGCATCCCTGAGGAAGCTGAGGCGAAGGCGCAGCCAGCAGGCCCACCCACCACAAACCAGGTCCTCCTCCATCTGGTTCAAATCCCAGTGTGAAACACGCTGATGTGATAAAGCGTTAGACCTGTTTCTCTTGGCCACTGGGACAATCCAGATACTCGCTTTCAGAGGGGCCAGGACGTCAGACAGGACAAGCTGCACATTCGCAACTGAACTCAAAGTTCAAGAGGCTGAGGTACCTCACTCTGGTAAAGCACTTGTAAAAGGCTCCTTGCAAAGCACTTTACAAATGACAATATATAAGGAGGAACTTCAAAGGGTTATACGCGATTTTTTTGGTTGTTTTTTTTTTTTTAAGGAACAATAAAAAGGAATGTTTAAGGGACAAAGAGAAACGACAGAGAGAAAAATGTCCCAATGTTGAGGACAAATGTTGAACCCAAAGTTCAGATGGTTCCTGCAAGACCGTGGGAGATGTGGCCAATGTCTTTCCTGAATAAATGCTGGTCATTTTGAATGACAGGGCACTGTTCACTTAACACCTCCTGTGGCTGTTTTCGGTTGTCTGTCCTGAAGGGTTCTAGAAAAAGAGAAGTATTCTTAATCAAGATTCATCACCTACAAGTTCCAAAGCTGAGAGTCAACCTAATCCCGCCTGAGAGAAAGCTGACGTCTGCTCTTTCAGGTTTACCACGCTGCCTTGTTGACTGCAAACAAAAATTCAACTGACGGAGTGGGATGATGGCTTGTGCCTTGGACCTCAGCACTCAGGAGGCAGAGGAAGGAGGGTCACCACAAATGACAAGGTCAATCTTCTGCATATAACACGCTCTGTGCCAGCCAGGGCTACACAGCAAGACCCTGTCTCAAAACTGAGAGAAAAAACAACCTTATACAGCCAAGTGAGGTTTTGTAGTCTTTCAGGGGTCCCGAGAATGGCTCTGTTGGCATTAGTAGGTAAACTGCTGGGCGAGCATGGAGTGAAATCCCCAAGAACCATATATAAGGGTGAGAGCACATACCTGTGATCTCAGTGCTGGGAAGGTGGAGGCAGGAGGATTCCTGAGACTTGATGGCCAGCCAGTATAACCTAATCGGCAAGCTTCAGACTTACTGAGAGACCCTGTCTCAAAAATTAAGGTGCAGAGCAACTGGAGAAGACAAAGTGTTGACCTTTGACCTCTACTCCCTTGCACACAGGCACCTGCATACATAAACATACATATAGATATGATTGCTTGCCGATACAGGAGATACAGTGTTAGAGCTGTTTGTTTTGGGGTGTGTGTGTGTGTGTGTGTGTGTGTGTGTGTGTGTGTTTCTGCATGTGCTGGGTAGCAGAGCAGAAGGCTTCACTGTAGCTTAAACACCTATGCCTGCTGAAATTTAATATTTGAAGTCAGTTCCTGGACAAAGAGAGCACGGAAGGAGCAAGACATCTATCCCTCAAGCACGACTCTGAACACCACACGGCTGTAGTCAGTACAACGAGGGTCAAGAGTTGGTTTATGGGCTCCTGGGTGGCCAACCTTGTACTCAACTCTAGACATTCCTGTGGCCATGCCATCCAGGATCATTTCTTCAAATTTCCTAAGCTGTTCAAGCTTACTCAAGGATCTTATTTCTGAGGGGGGAGAAATCCCACAAGCAGCAGTCCAGTTTTCTCTCCTAAGTTGGGAGATGAGTTGTAAAACACCTCAAATCCTCCAGGGTTTGGAGGATATTTTTGTTTTGCCCGTTTACAAGCAAAGTTTCCTTCCTAGGAACACATCTCACTCAGGGGCAAATGGTGCTTTTGAGGAGAACTTCTTCCTTTTGATTTTGTTACTCTGTTTCTCCCTTGTATAAATGGCCCTCCAGGACTCAATGGGCCATCAGTAGGCTACTAGAAGTGCCATCCTTTCAAGGAGATAACACCCTACGTGGTAGGAAGACCTAGGAGGTAGGGAAACAGGGAAGAAAATGTGCTGCTCCCACATTTGTTGGAGGCCTGTCATCTCAGGACTTTCTCTGGTGACTGAAAATGCTGTGGTCTCTGGATGGAACGCAATCCTCACCCCTTCCTACTGCAAGGGCCGCAGATCCTCCTGGTCAGCCCTCCGGCAGTAACTCATTGCCTTAGAACTTGAGAATCCATCGGAGCAGCCAGGGAACAGGCCTTCTTAATGATAGCCCCGTGAGAACCCATCTCCACACTCTGAGAATTCCCATTTGGATGAGGCTCGAACTGGCAGCACTTTTTTAAGTCCCAATGAATGGACTGTTGTCCTAGGTTACTCTGAGTTTACTTGTGATTGGAGTGCCTAACTGACCAGCCATTGAAGAACAGACCATGTGACCATAGTGTCTGCATCCCCCTGAGTGGGAACAGAACACCACACAGGACAGGCAAGTGCTCTGCAAACCTAACTCTTAGTTTTTATAAGTCTTCCCAAAGGACCTCTAGGAATCTCTAAGTAACCTCAGGCACAAGAGAGTATTTTCCCACCCTCTTCAAGACCTGGGCTTCATTCCGTATCTACATACATATGCACGGTGGCAAGTGTCGAAGCAGCAAAGAAGGAACATGGGGATGCCGCGGATGTGAAGCCCATAGGAGAACTCACTCTTTTCCTTTTTAAATGATGTTTGTTTATTTTGTAAGTGGGTAGAGTCAGCCCAGTGTGGGTGGCGTCATTCCCTAGGCAGGCAGTCCTGAAGTGTGTGAGAGTGGAGCTTCCCACAAGGTAGTGACTTAAGGTAATTAATTGCTGCAAGCCTTCTGTCACTGTCATTTCCCTGAAATTACAGACTGCATCCTAGAACTGTGAGCTACAGTAAATCCAGTCTTCTCTAAGCTTCTCTTTTTCAGGGTATCTCATCTTGGCAACAGAAATTAAATTAAGGCATGAGGAGAATAAGAGACAGTAATGAGGGGTGAATACAATCAAAGTACATTATAAACGAACCTGAGAATGCCATCATCAAAACCATCACCTACTTTAACTAATATATGCTAATAAAAACATATAAAGGGGGCTGGAGAGATGGCTCAACAGGTGAGAACAACTGACACTCTTTCAGAGGACCCAGGTTTGATTCCTAGCTCCCACGTGGCCGCTCACAACTATCTGTAACCTCAGTTCCAGGGGATCTGACACCCTAGTCTGACCTCCACTAGCACCAGGCATGCATATGGTACACAGACACACGAGGAAGGGAAAATATTCATATGCATAATTTTTAATTAAACACTTAAACTTTTTCTTTAAGGAACTTACTATTAAGGAAAATTTGAAGTGTTCCTGACATCTTCTTGGGTGTTAAGCCATTAAAATTTCTGAAGCATCAGACTTGTTACCTACAAAGCACTGTATTCTACAGTCTAAAATTAATGTATGCAGCTTTAAAGTACAACCATCCACTAATTTTGCTATTATTTTTAACAATCAGATAGCTGGAGTGAGCACTCCTTCACATACAACCGTTTAACATCTAGGGGTGCCCTAAAACTACATCTTAACCTTGGACCAAAAAGTTGGTAAACTCAGGACCAGTTTCTTCTCCCCTACTGTCTCTTAAACTCATCTGGATGCTTGCAAAGGCTGGATAGCATCAAGGTGGACCGAGCCACAGTGTGTGGCCCCATCTGCAGAGCCATTCTGATAAAGATTAAACCTTTCTGCAGAGACAGGAAGCTAGACTTCTCTGTTAGCATATGGAAAATTACATCTTTAGCCCAGAGAAGGGTCACCTTTGCTGCATACTGGCTTACAGTTGTGCCTTTGTGTGGGATATGGGATGGTACCGCCAGCCTGGGTTTCCTGACTGGGCAATGGAAACAAAATCTTCACTGGGGCCACTTTTTTTTTTTCCTGGTCACATAGTGAACTAACTAATGGGAAGATATGCATTCTGCTCTCTTGCTGCTGATTTCAACCCCACCCCTGCTAGCTTACAAATATACTTTTCAAAATCAGATGTACTCACCTTAACACTTGAGGAACAATTTGGATATAGTGGAAGACTAGAATCCCACCAGTTAAATGAAATCCATTTGGGGGAAATAAAGCCCCTGCCACTTCTTTCCCACCCTAGCTACTGCCGTAGCCAACAAGTCAGAGAGCCTAGGACGGAAGAGAAACTGGGTCCAACCTATTCCACCGCACAACAGCTATGTGAGCCTGGCAGAACTACTTAACCTCTATATTGACCCTTAATTTTCTTACCTGTGGCAGGGACAATAAAGGCTTTATGAGGTTCCTGGGAGCATTTGGAAAATATACTTTTAACTATTTAACCTATTTTAAAAAAAAAACCAAAACTCTTGCTTTTTAGAGATTTGGGACTCGCAAAATGAGGTGTGTGGATAACCTTCTATGGGCTGGCATGGTAGGAAAGAGCTCTGACTCGGGTCAAGGAAAAGGGGGTTTCCATAATGAACAGTAGGTTCTTGCTCATGATGGCAGCATCTTCATGAAGCCAAGACCAGCATCTTCCACATCTCTCTGCCTTTCTTTCTTATTGGATAACAGCCCTGAGTAGGTCCAAAATAACCGTCAGCATTCCCCTGCCTCATATGCCACTCCCAGTTCCTCCTCAGCAACAAGCCTCTCTGGTGCCTTTTTCTTCTCTTGCTTCTACATCAGCTCACGTCGCAACACCCTGCCCAGTGGACAAAGGCATATTGCATAGATGTGTGGCCTTGGGTCTGTTTTTTTCTTCAGGTCCATCTTCTGTGGCATCAAAGTTTCTCCTCTAGGATATTCGGGAGCCATGAACCAGCTTCCTACCAACGCAGTCTCCCCCTTCTCCACCTGAGGGAGGAGGCCAAGAAGTACCACCCCCCATCCTACACTGCACAATGGGAGGGGTAACTAGAGCAGCCTCTGGGTGGGGCAAATGGTTCCCATCTCTAAAAATGACCAATGCATGCATCTCTAGGCTCCATCCTGCAAATCTGCTCTGGGGCTTGGGAAATTCTGTCTGCAAGAGGTTACTGGTGGCAGCACAATTTGCAACAGTGGGAGATTGGGAACAACCCAAATGTCTATCAACAGGGAACGAGTTCAATGAATTATGAAATATCTGTGCAGGGACATAGTCACCGGTTGTTAAAAAAAAAATGAAGACATCATTTCTATGCTGATTTGGGGCCATCGCTAAGATATATTGTCAAGTGGGAGGAATGAAGTATGCATGGGACAGGAAGAACATTAAGAGAATAACACATCATCGCATCGTTGCATAAAGGTGTCTGTGAGAATGCACAAAGAAATGATTATAGAGTTTCAGGAGAAGAGTAGGTGAGAAGGAATCTGTAGGCAGAGCATATGTGCACGTACAAGGATGATGTATAGCTATAAACATAGACATATCCACACGCTGTCTTTTGTCCTTTCCTCTTTGATATTTAACCACGAGAAGACATTTCTGTCCAAAAGTAAATATTTTAACCTCGCATCTTTATTTTAATATATGTTTCTATCTTGTGAGTGTGTCTGTGGGCGTGCACATCTCTCTCTCTCTCTCTCTCTCTCTGTGTGTGTGTGTGTGTGTGTGTGTGTGTGTGTGTACTCATAGGAAAACCCAATAAATACTTGACAAGTCAAAGAGAAACTTAGGTAACAAAGAGATGATGATACCTCTCATGAGGTAGGGATTATGGTAGGGATAACACATGAAAATAAATGTACTTAAAATGTGTATTTGTACTATTATCAGTAACAATTATAACATGAATTTGGCAGATTTTCTCTTTGCCCTTAGAACGATGGGCATGATAGTCACTCAAACCCTCTCCCTGTTAAAGCTGTGAAGTACCCCCATGCAAGGGAGATACAGTGGAGTCTTGCCAGAACCTGTCTCATTGGGAGACACAATGACAGACTGAATTCCAGTCAAAGCTAGTCTCTCTGCACTTGGATGCAAGCTGAAGTCTACATCATCTCAGGCTTGTTGTTATTCATCTCATAAGAGAATGTCACTTGAAACATGGCCAGATTCCCTAGCTGTTATAAGGTCGGGATTTAGGTAACATGCTCTCTTCTGGAGGCTTCATTTGCATGTCCCAAATCATTCTCGCAAGCCATTTATCTCCCGACACTATTGGATGCCATAAGCATTTAGGAAGCATTCTTGGGGTGTTTGAATCAACAAGGCAATTAGGCAGGTTTTAAAGGAATCAAAAATACAATTGACAGCACTTTGGAAACATCGATGAGATTTTCAGCCTGGCAGACCACGCAGGCAGTGGAGCGTTTGTGAGGAAATTTTAACACGATTTTAAATATGCACCATTTGGAATTTCAGAATTGATTTTCAAACTGAAAAATGGGCAGAGCAGAGAGCCCCAAATACTTGAGAGAAATATTCCTCTAGAAAAAAAAAACTGTATATTTGGAGCCAGAAAGAAATAGATTTTAATCCCAGATGTGTGACAAGAAAATGAGCAATTTTGGGAAAGCCAATTATTCTCTGAGAATTTGTTTTCTCGCATTTAGAAATGAGGTCAGTGCCGCCATCTTTAATTATCATCCACAAGTGTCCAACGTGGGCCTTCCTCCTTATTCTTCTCCACTTTAGGGAGCTGCACTGGCTTTGATTTTAAGAAAACAGCCAAGACTGCAAACTCTGTAAGTGCTTCAGTCCTCCTTACCAGAGAGCGTTAAGACAAGCACTGTCAAGGTCTGCTTTGCGACACTAAATAGCATAAACCGATCTGCCATTTCCCTTCTGCAGCCCACAGTCACAAGGATGGAAGAGGGCTGAGGCCCATGCTCAGAGCTCCGCAGGAAAGATATGTAAAGATGGACCCCATCTTACCTAGGGCGAGTCAAACAAGGTGGTCTTTGGATGACCTGTTTCTTGTGATTAACATACCTGGATAAGGAAACTCATCTCATTGCTATTGTTGAGAGCACAGGGGAGCAGAGATGTAGCTCTGTTGGAAAAGCGCTTGCTGAGCATGTGGGAAGCTCTGAACTTGGTCCCCAGCACCACATACACTGGGAATAGAAAATCCCAGCACTTGAGAAAAGGAGTCAGGAGGACCTGAAGTTCAAGGTCATCCTACTACCCAGTGAGTTCAAGGCCAAACTTGGCTCTATAGACTCGTTTCAAAATAAAACCATAATAATTACTTATGTTTCACTATGGTTTCCAATAAACTAGTCTCTCTCTCTCTCTCTCTCTCTCTCTCTCTCTCTCTCTCTCTCTCTCCTTTTTTTTACTTCAAGCCTATGAATAAAACAAACCCTGTCACTATTGGAGATAGACTTCCACTCCAGTGCGGATGCTTTTAAGACCATTTGCCAAACACGCTGCACCTTTTGACCAGTTCTGGGGCAGGGGGCATGCTCTAATTACTGATTGTGGAGTTCGGTATCTATAGCAACAGGCAGAATTGACAACAGGAAGCTTTGCCCTCTGGGGCACCATCCGAAGTTTATAAAATCAACTGGAGGCCAAGGCTATATAGTTAATCAGGCGGGCTTTCGGAGGCAGGAGCTCCTGGTCCACACTTAAACGGCAATGAGATTATTTAATAAGACAATCGCAGGGTTGGAGACGGCAGCGTTTATTTAGCTGTGCTTTGCTGGGCCTCTTGTAGTAATTCCTCCTAATGGCACCGATTTCGCTAGTGAATCCAGGCGGCAGGAGAGCCGGGGTATCGGTTTAATCAGACCCCGACACTGCCTACTTCTAAAGGGCTGCTGCCACGCATCAATCTCTTCTACTTGATTCATTAATCGGATGGCGAGGGGATATGAATTTCCCCAGGATCAAGAATGCTGTCTGACAGAATTCTTTATAGCATCTCTGTTTTTAACCAGCATTCATTCAGTGCACTCCCTTTATTTCACGTTCCCACAGCTGACAGGTGAGGAGGCTCTGGCTTCTAGAAAACAGTGGCTGAGAGGAGGGGAGATCCTAGAGACCTGGGGCTCAGGCTATTTTGATCACCGTCTCTGCTTCCTACCAAACAGGGCCACCAAAGAGTTGTTGGTTCCCTACAGGGGTCTCAATGTCATCAGTCATTAATTTTGGGGAATATATATATATATATATGTATATATATATATATATTGACATGGAACTATGGAGAACTGACACAAGAGTGCGCCTACCACGGTGCCTGGAAACAGGACGAAAGCACATGGTACACTTACAGGAGGACCGGCACCCACTGAAAAGGGATGTGTGGACAGAGACGGGTAGATCACGGGGCATCATTGGTCAGCCACCCTGGCTGAGTCAGGTTGCTCTAGGCTCAGAGAGGGACCTTATTTCAAAAACTAAGGTGGAGAGTGATCAAGGGAGATATTTGATACCTATCACTGGCTTACACACACACATACACACACACACACGCATGCACACCCACCAACCCATAGTTTTTAAAATAAATTTTAAAGAAGAATCTTAACCAGTGTCTCTTTATCTGCCAGCTTTGTCTTCCATGGCAAGATGGTTGCATCTAAACCATTTTGCAGGGTAAAGTGTTAAGGTTTATAGCAATTCTATAGCTCTGGTTATACCTGCCTTTGTAATCCTAAAAAAGGCATCCATGCCCAGATCTGTAGCTCTTATGTCCTCTTCCAAGGCCAGAGGAAGCGAATCCCCACCAGGTTTCATACATGTCCAACTCCTCTTACTGATAGGACACTGCGGCTTTCCTGGCCCGCCCTCTTCTCTCATATACAGCGGGACTCTGATTGCAACCACTAGACAGGCACAGACTTGCAGTGACAGGATTTGGCCTCCTCTTCCTTTGGGAAGAGGTCCTTTTTGGAAAGTTCAGATTTTTCTGTGTGTTAACGAAGACAAAGGAAGATCAGAGTGGCCCTTGGTTCCTGCATTGAAAGCAGTGGCTATGTGGATGTTGAGGCCACAGAACACAGTCATTGTCCCTGCCCCCTGGAGCCTCAGCTGCCATTTCTGTGGCTGGGTTCCAGGAGACTTACTGCATGGGGCCCGCCATGGAAAGGAAGCTAGCCCAGGCTGTAAAGCCAATCAGTTTCCCAAGGTAAGGATAAAAGTGGCTGAGGTATTGTGGCCCCTTTCTCCAAAACAGCTGCCAGATCCAGGCCTTCCACATGTCGACTTGGCCTCTTCTAATTCTATCTTCCTTAGCCTAGGCCTAGATGTTTCCATACGGACAGGCCTGGGTGCTGAGGCAGAAGCAAAGACGGGGAAATTTAAGCAAGGAATTGGTAAGGAGAGTGGGAAAGAAGGGGGTGTAGGAAAGAGAGAGACTGGGAGGAATAAGAGACAGGGAGGGAGGGGAAGTGGGAAAAGAAGAGAAAGAATGTAGAAAGGGAGAAAGAAAAGAAAGAGAGAAAAAGAGGTGGAGGGGAGGGAGAACTAGAAGGAGAGAGGAAGAAGGGAGAAAGAAGAAAGAAAAAAGGAAGGAAGGGAGGGAGAAAGGGGGGAAGGCAAGAAGGAAGAAAGGGGAAATGGAAGGGAAGAAGGGAAGGAAGCAGGAAGGAACAGGAAGAAGACAGGAAGGCTCCTCTCTAACACCTTTTCCACACCCCAACTCTCCTCTCCTAACACTGGAGACCATGAGGCATTTGGAAGCTTTATTGCTTCAATAGGCAGGGTAAGGAGGTTAATGCCAGCCTTAACAAGGGAGTCATTTCTTTCTCCCTCCCACCTTCTCCCTTTCCGTTTTTTGGCTCAGCCTAAATTTCTAACACTACCTGGTGAAATGTGTATATAGCTTTTAATTGTACCCAGAGGTAGCACAACTTCATAGAGGGTTTGCAGCGAGTGGCGGAGGATTTGAGAAACAGCTGTGTTCCCGGCCCGCGTGCTCCGAGGTGGAACAGCGCCGTCAGCACCTGCACCCGCTGAGCGTACACCCTCACGCCCCACACGCGTGTGCACAGCTGGGACCCATCCGGCTGGTGAGGAATTAATACTCTTAACTTGGTATTTTATTGTACCTGGGGGAGCCTGATGCTGTATTAAATCCGTAACATATTGGTTGGATTTGTTCAGTATTAGAGTTATTGGGGGTGGGATACTGGGGCGGGAGTGGGGGAGATGGGTTGGATATTGACACAAACACACATGCAAACACACACATGCACATACACACACACACACTTGCGCGCACACGAGCGCGCACACACACATCACAACTTCTTTTTCAATTGAGGACAAATTGTTTTAATATCTCGATGTTCAGTTTATTTATTATTAGAGACGAGGGGCTGCTTTTGGGGATGAATGTAGAATTCTGAGACTGTTTCTTCTCAGTAACTTAGCAATGCCAGCTTCCCTACACAAGCAGTTAAAACAACACACACACACACACACACACACACACACACACACAAACACATCCCAAAGGCAGAGAAAATTTTCAGACTGACCAAAGCAGAAGAGACCATGAGACCACAAAAGAGACTCGAACCATGCTACTACAAGTCAAGGAACGGTGAGAGCTACCAGAAGCCAGGATAGGAATGAGTTACCCTCTACTAAAGCCTCTGGTAACAGTGTCACGTTCAGGCTTCTTAGCCCGAAAACACGAGTTCACAAATACCTATTTTTGACTCCCTAGCTTCTGGTCATTTATTACAGTATCCACAGGAAATGAATGCAGGGTCGTTTGCTCTAAGCGCCATGTGAAATTGATGTTGCTGTTAATAAGAGTCCCTGGCAAGAGGTCACTGCACACCCTGGGCACTGTGGAAGGACAGAAAGGTCGTCCGTGGAATGAAGAATGTCATGCTGCTCATGCGTGGCCACCAGGTCTCGCCTTCAAGGACACAGGAGTTTAGTGTCTCAGAGAAGCCAGTCACTATGAGCCACATCTCCAAGGGGGATGTGGGGAAGGGGGCAGTGTGCTGACCTCTCTCTTCTGACCACTTCCCATCCTTGCTGGACTGTTTTCTACACGTGTACCTTTGGCCAGTCGTTACAGCCCCATCTCATTCCCTGACCAGATCAGCAGTGTGTACTGCAGTTTGAATGCCAGGGCCCCTGACAAGTGCTGATGCTTGCTTGTGCACCTAGCTACCAGGCATCTCCAGAAAACCCGAGGGTTGCAGGCTGAGGGCCCCCAGTTCTGAGAGAGGCACCATCTCCAGAAGATGCTACTGTCAAGTCCCCCAGAACATGATCTCTCTTACATGTCCGCTTCTCATCCAGGAATATATGGAAATCTCTTTAGATGGCATCTGATCCAAATGGCCAGGTTAATGTCACACACAAATTAAATTTTTGCTCTTTCTTCAGAGTCTCCAATTCTCCCTCTTTCAGGCATTAAACAATAAGCCCCCCCCCCTCAAACCAACAATAACTTGCCATTTGTTTGTTTATTGTATTAGGAATGATTTTTTTTTAAGAATATGCACTCAATATTGGCTCAGAGAAACCAGACTCTTAAAGGCTGATTTTGCTCATTTAAATTGCGACCAATCTTTTGGAAAAGCAATTTGGCAATATGACTCAGGAACCTTTAAAAAAAAAATGTGCTCAACCTTTGACCTAGTAATTCCATTTCTGGGAATCTATCCTAAGGGCATAATGGGAACTCTATGGAAACTGCTTTATGCACAAAGATGTTTATCAGAACACTCTTTCTGACAGCAAAAGTATTTAAAACCATTTAAATGCTCCGTGGTACGGAAGAGGATAAACGGATGCATCCCGTCCAATAAGAACCGCGGTGAAGTCTTTGTAACAACGTGATGGAATGTATAATGTCAAGAAAAATCTGAAGCAGCGTGCCAGATGTGCGGAGGTGGGTGATCGCAGCATGAAGACAGGAAAAAAAGACCGGGAGGCACACACATGTTAATCGTGGTTACTTACAGTAGACAGAGTGCTTCTTTCTCTCTCTTTCAAAGATAAAGCTCTTCTCTGCTGAACTTGCATGTGCACTCTTTCGTTGGCCACGTAAACAATTCAGAGCCTACACAGTCTTTTTCCTCTGTGGCTTCAACTTTCTCTATGCCTGTTGGAATAGTCTTTACCCTGGTCCTCTAATCCCTGGAGTGTTCTCTTAGTTCAGGGTCTAAGATAGGACCAGAGGCTATCCAGGGACAATCTCCAGGCACGTAGCCTTGGTGTCATTTGTTGATCCTCGGCGAGAGCCTGAGACTTTAGCTTAGTTTCTGGCTTGTATTGAGTCTCCGGATTCTGACCATGGAGTAATTGATGGCCACTGATGATTTGTTGTGGTTGCTATGTAGCATGGAGACAAGCTTGTGTCTTACTGGTCACAAAACCAGCTGAATGGTTTACTTCCTGGCCCCCCTCTGGCCTCCAGCTGAATCCCACACCCTGGGTGACCTCCCTTGCTTCATAGATCACCCTATATCAAATAAGTCCCCGATGGATAGTTTCAAGGAACTATCCTGCCCTCCCCCCAATTTCGTATGTGCACCTCTATGAATTGTGCTCATACCGGTGGAGAAAAAGAAAGGCCTGGTCAAAGAGAAGAGGAGCACTGCCCACCAACAGCCCTTGGGGATCAAGGAGTATAAAGAACAGGAGCTATCAGGTTGCCAAGGTAGCTGAGTGGGGGATGGAACCCCGCCCTGTGGGGACAAATCCCTTTCCTGATGGGAGGCACATGGGGTCATGTAAGTAGGGCAGAAACCAGCATATGGCTTTGCTGGCAAGGCAAATCTCATCCCTGTTGCTGTAATCCTGTGGGTGAGCTGATGGTCCACCTTCCTTCAAGATGGGCCTGCCTCCAAGCTCCTCCCTCAGTGTCACCAGGGAACAAAGATAAAGGGAGTTGGTGGGCTACCTCTGGCCTCTGTCTATGGCCTCTCACTGTCTGATCTGCCATGCTCCTGCCTGGGGTTGCTGGTTGATTTGGCAGGAGGGTACATCTTCAGGAACTCTTGGGTATGTTGAGGAAGGCTACTGTGTTCATTCCTCTGGGTGGGGTAGCACACAGCCAACTGCTCAAGACAGCAGAAATGGACTCTTTGGCAGTTCAGAGGTCCTTGATATCAGAATCCAGGTGCTCTCAGGGCTGTGCTCCCTCGGAGCCTCTAAGGGAGAACTATTCCTCTCTCTCTCTCTCTCTCTCTCTCTCTCTCTCTCTCTCTCTCTCTCTCTCTCTCTCTCTCCCTCTCTCTCTCTCTCTCTCTCTCTCTCTCTCTCTCTCTCTCTCATCATTCCTTGGCTTATGGCAAAATCATTCTCTTCCATATTCACAAACCAGTGCCTATAAGTTCATAAGCATGTGGGCATCTCCAAATCGCCCCCCCCCCAAAAAAAACCAAACTCCTGCTGTTGAACTTGTGGGTCACCCTAATTCAGTGCACCCTCCTCTTTGATTATACGGAAAAGAATCAGGAAAGGCAGGCTATATTCACAGGAACTAATGACTGCCCCTGGGGCGTTCACTTCTGGGTACTCTGGCTCCAGTCTTCAGGCATTCATTACAATATATTTATACTAAGAAAAGTATACATTCCTTCTGAAATGTCAATTTGGGGTTTCAACTGATGGGAGTACAAATACATGATTCACCCCCACAAAAGATTTATTTGCACGTTAAACACCAGTTGGTTGAACTTTTTAAGTTGTGTGGGTTCAAATCCTGGCTCTGCTGTCTCTAGCCTAGGGATATAGGGGATATCTAATGAGGTCATATGCTATTCGAGCTCATTGCCGAACATGTATAAATCACCCAAAAGTACATACGATGGCTCACCCTAAATGCTAAGAGATCCAGGTTTGAGTTAACAGCACACAGTGTACTCTTGGCATAAGATACTCCATGTATCTTTCTTGGACACCTTTCTTCTGCCTCCCCCAGATGTGCTCCTATCCCCACGGGATAAGCTAACCTCTCCCCAGCCTCCAACCTGGCCCTTATTGACATCTATTCCCCCCCCCAAAAAATCTTCTTGTCACCATGGTGAAAGTGTCTTGGTCCAATACCTGCTCAGCCCTTCCCCTAGCAAGCAGAGGTTGGGGTCCCTCTGGCTATGTAGTTGCTCTATGTACTCTGATGCCCCCTAGGGCTGCCTCATCAAATATAGGACACCCAGTTAAACTTGCGTTTCAGAAATCATGAGTATTTTTCTTCACATAAGCATATTTAAAATCTTACCCTCCCCTCTCCCCCGCCCAGAATGCACACACACACACACACACACACACACACACACACACAGACACCGAGTACGCAGAAAGAGATGTCCTGGCGTAAGTTCTCAGGAGACAGCAGGTGGGCAGTGAGTGAGCCAGTCCCATGGTGACTTCGTTTGATGGTGGGTTTCCCCTGTGCCATCTCCCTCAGTTTTCCAGGTGGATTTTTCTAAAATCATGCGTACCCCAAAGAAACCATTTACAAAAGCACTTGCAATGGCTTGCTTCTGCTTCCCCTTCCTCCTACTTCAAAGAAAGCAAGGCTGGGCTCCTCTGTGTTCTGACCTCTCATCTCTGTTCTCCAGGGCTGAGCTTGTGTGTTTGCCCTGGAGCCTTCTGCATGATTGGTACAATTCCATATGCATGTGCTTGTGTGTTCAGTCTCTCTACACCACAGCTCCATTGTGTCTGGACCGTCCAGTTCTCCAGAAGCCTGTCCTGGGCTGGCCTGGTACAGGATTTGACTCCAGGATGAATGGGAAAACCTTACTGATAAATACAGTGTCTGCGGATGCCAGGACCGAGACAGGTTCTCATCTGTATACAGCTGCAGCTACACAGGCCGCAACATCTGCCCGCGGCTTTAGGTCTCCATAGTGGCTCTCGTTCAGACTTGACCTTGGGGTGTCTCCTGGACACTTCACCCCAGTTCCCTCGGCTGTAAAATGAGGTGCTGAAAGGGGATGATTTCTCTGGTGTCTTACGGCTCTAAACTTCTATGACGCTATATTCTAGGTAATAAACTTTATGGCTATGAATAAATTAATGGAAATGAATATTTAAATGATGTGCAAACATTTCACGAGAGTGCTTTCTTAGTCTTTTATGTGGTGGGAGAAGAGGAGAAAGGCTGGGATCTAAAGGGTGGGAAATAGCTTCATCGGTACAAACCTGGTGTCTTATTCCTCTGCCTGGGAGAGGAGGGTGTGTACAACGGGATTCTCTAGACAGCCTTAGAGAGGGGGAATGTCAAAAGAAATGTCAGTTTCTGGAGAAGCCAGAAGCCCACAAATGAATGGATGTCCCAAGTCTTAGGAAACAGTTTGGGGCACCAGGACATTTGCATGCCATCCATCTCGCTAGCTCCTGCAGTCCGTCAAGATTTCCAGCTGGACATGAAGGGATGGGAACCAGACACATGGAAGCTTCCATGGGTTTTCAAGGGGACCTGCTACCTGCCAGTCAATTTCGGAAGGAAGTCTAAGGCAGGAGCCTTGACTGTGGTAACTATAAGTGCTCAAGAAGAAAGACACACTGAGTGTTAGAGGGAGGACTACCTAAGTCCTCCTCTTAGGAGGAGGGAGCTGGGAAGAGGGAGAGTGCAGATTCTCCAGACCAAGCCTAGGCTGTGATCCGACCTAGGTAGGGGTCAGGCAAGCATGGGAAGAGGCAAAGTGTGGCTGGGACCTGGTTGAGATACCTAGCAAAAAGGATCATGCTTATGGGTGGCACTTAGTGGGATGCTGTGAGTGCATGTGGGAGTGCTCCACCAAGAGAGAGCCAGAGCAGCTGAGCTTCACCCGTTTACAATCCATAGGCAGCAAGCTCTCCAACCCGTATCTTAGTGCCTGAGTGGCTTATATGTTCTGAGTTCTTGTTGTTTCCAGAAGACATACTCCAACCTCCTAGTACTGGGAAGTCTTTCTATGACTGACCCATTATTCCCTACAGCCACCGAGCCTTGGGATGCTCTTGCTGCAGAGCCTCTGGGATGCCCATGTGCACTGAAGTTCCAGCTGGGTCTCCTGGCAAATCCCCATCTACAGATATGTGCTAACCCGGGACACGTCCTGATGAAGGAAGAACGAGGCAGAACCACCATTTCTGTTTGGTTTGTTCATTTGAGACCAAAAAAAAAAAAAAAAAAAAAAAAAAAAAAAAAAAGAAAGAAAGAAAGAAAAAGACAAATCTCACCATGCAGCTCAGGGTGGCCTTGAACTCATGATCTTCCTGCCCCAGCCTCCCAAATACTGTGGCTACAAATGTACACTGCTACCGCTATCCACAGCCAGTGCAGAATTACCTTTCTTTCTTTCTTTCTTTCTTTCTTTCTCTCTCTCTCTCTCTCTCTCTCTCTCTCTCTCTCTCTCTCTCTCTCTCTCTCTCTCTTTCTTTTCTTGAACTATAGGTTGAGCCCAGGGCCTTGCTTGCTCTAGGCAAGCACTCTCTCATTGAGCTATGCCCCCAGCCATTGTATAGGTTTATATTGAGACGTGGCACCTTTGAATGTCTTATGCTGGCCTTTAAGTCACTCAGTCCGTGAGCTAGTAATGAATCAGGCATGACACATGTGTGCTACCAGGCCCGATTCACCACTTCCATTTTCTGACCATGAATAGCAAGTTGGGAAGTATGCAGTGTTTCCCTATGTCTTCTTTCTCATAAAAAGCACCCTCAAACCAAGGACTCGATTCTTATTGTGCTGATAAGACAGCCCAGAGGTTGTAGGTCATATGTCCGGCACTCAGCTGATGGAGAGCTGAGCAGAGATATCAAACATGATCCAAAGACTCTGGGACCAACAGCTATTTCTGCTCCAGCTTCCTTCCACAAGCAAACACTTCTCTGCGGCCATCGCACTGGGACGGACCCTCACTGTCCTGCTGACTAGTGTACAAAAGATGAAGTTCCCAGCATTGCTGAAAGGCACGGAAAAGAGGACCTTGGAATGTGGTGCGGAGGGGCTGGTGGGGACTAAATCTCCCTTCACACCAGAACAAGAATGACTTGAGGGGCAAAGTATTCAGTCTCTTTCCCAGTTAGAACTGGGTCAGATATTCTAGCAGAGAGAATGGCTTGTTCTCTGCTCCAGCTGTTATCTGAGCTACACAGCTGGGGGCGGGGGGTGGGGGGTAGAACTCCAACCTGCTCCTTGGACCCAGAGCTGAAGGATTCTCCAGGCTGCATTTGATGGCCTCTGGCAGCTGGAAGGAGGAAGAGAGTGGGGGTTGGCGGGGAGGGGAGAACAGAATGCAGGGAGGGACAGGCACCCTCGTTTCTACTAGTGCAACCAATTACCCAATGAGTCAGATCTACCTGCCTCACAGCTGACAACCGGGCGAACATTCATTCTCTGCCAGATGTTCACGGGTGAGAAGCTGAATTATTTAAAAGGACCCCCCAAGCAGCCATAGGGAACGACGCTGAAATGGGAGAGGAGGTCATGGGTATGACGTGATTGCTCCATTAAAGTCTTGAAAGTCCGACTGTGGGGTCAGCCCTAGCTCAACATCTGCCAGGCTAGTGATAAACTGGGATTGCTCCCAAATCCCTGAAGACAAAAAAAAAAAAAAAAAGTATCGGGGGAGACCCTTTCCTTTGCAGCGTTGGCACTTTCGTTTCCCAGGAAGCTGGGATTTTAAGCTAGTGTACCACGCAAAAGTTCCACTTCCAAACAATCCCAGTACCCTCCGTGATAAATCCTAGCCCTTAGCACCGCGCGTGCGCGCTAGGAAGGCTGGCTTCACTCTGTGCCGATCACTGAGTCTGCCATAAATGCAGTAGAGAGAGAGCTACCGATGGCTTCCCAGATAGCCCGTTCTGCACTTCAAGAATTCTGGGTTCTTCGAGTGGGGGGGAAAAAAAGGAAAGCAAAGAGTTGTTACATGAATTTCATAATTTAGAGATAAATAATGAACACCAAACTTGGAGGAAAATACCCTAGTGTTCATTTTATTTAATATTCTCCATTGGTGGAAATAAATTAAAAATGAACAAGGCTTGTTTATGCCTGCCTCACATTGCCCTCTACTTTTTGAATAGCAACCGCATATTAATTTGCCAGATCCCATAAATTATAATTAGCCCGGAGGATTAACAACATAAATCCTTGAATTTAAAACCAACCTGCCTGCTTCTCTCTTCCCTATACCCTAAAGTAAAAAAGGGCCATAAAACCTATCACTGCTACTTGATCCATTAAACTCCGGAGACATTCTTATTTCAGCTCAGCTACTGGAGGCAGTCTTTGTCAAATCCTTTTTTAAAGTTACAGTAGCTTGATAGGCGCTGGGAATCAGGGAGATGAGGATCTGTGTCAACATCCAGCAGAGCGCACAATGCCTGGCAGCCAGGACACTGGGAGATAGGGCCCAGGTACTAAACAGAGATGAAAAGTGGGCCCGGCCCCGCCCCCACCCCACTGAGCCCCAGGATGCAAAGGAGACACACAAGATCATAGGCCGTATCTGACTGACATTGGAAGACAAGCATTTGAAGAAAGACTACACCAAATTTGAAAATGCTGGCCTTGCTGATGGGGAGGGTGAGCTTTTTTTTTTTATGAGTGGGCTTCAGGGAGTGCTTTCTCCAGGGGCCGGGTGGATGGATTGGTTGGTAGTGTTTGCCATATAAGCAAGAGGACCAGGGTTTGATCCTCCAGAATGGATGTTAAGCCAAGCACTTAGGACCCCAGTGCTGGGGAGGCAGAGATAGACAGGTCCCTGAAACTTGCTGGCCAGGCTTGCTGGCCCAGCAGATTCCAGG
This sequence comes from Mus musculus, assembly GCF_000001635.26. Lineage (NCBI taxonomy): Eukaryota > Metazoa > Chordata > Mammalia > Rodentia > Muridae > Mus > Mus musculus. The sequence continues at coordinate 115,248,839 of NC_000074.6, read as the reverse complement.
CCGGCAAAAGACACCTTGTCTCAAAGAAGAACGAGAAAATCATTTTTCACGGTTGCAAATGAAAGCAGACTGCTGTTATGTAGGGACCATGTGTGTCCATGCCCTTCAGAGTGGGCCTTTTCTAATGCTGTCCCTAGAGACTTGAAAGAAGGTAATGGTCCACTGAGGACCCATAGCAAGTCCCTGGCCACGTCCCATGTAAATCACCCCAATAGGTGTCCCCTTCTCCTATACTGCTCTTTCCTGGTTTTAACAGGAAACTACACACTCAACTGTGAGCTACACCTGATGGTTCTCCTCCCTCACAAGATGTCCTCCTGGTTGAGGACACTAGGTTCCTTTTAAGTAGTCTCCTCATTCCCAGAGACCAGACTTGCTCTGAGGAGACAGCCTGCTGGGTACAGAGAACCCTGGGACAGGCCCCCTCTAATGCTGTGTCTTGAGGTCTGGAAAGCTTTGGTGACATTGGGTTGCAAGCACACGTGAATATACACCACATACACACACACTCACACACTCAGGTTATGACATGCCCTTTTAAATATAGGATACATGTACAAAAATTATAAATGTTCTTATATCACACACACAAAAAATGTAGGCATGCTGTTACTTCATCCTCAAATATGTTACCATGTTTCAAGATTTGAAAGGCACTGCCCTAACATAGCTCCTGTTGCCTGCCTTGAGACTTCCTTTGAGTTCAGCTTTAGCATCTCCCAGGAGGGAGGCAAGATGGTTATTTACCATCTTGGGCAAGGTCCTTAGTGAGCTTTACCAGAGGGCGCTGCTAACATGAGACAGTTCCCTTATCTTGTGACAGCCATTGCTTGTGACACCCAAATCATCCCCTCTCCATTCTTCTCTCTGAAATTTTGACCATCATTGTTATAAATGAACCCTTTCCTTCAAAGACAGGGCCACCTGCCACTTGCTCTGTCCTACAAAGTATACCTACAGGAAGGTCTTCAGACATAGGCATAGCATCCTTGGTTTATCTGTGCTTTTTACACGGAGCCTTGGGCTCATCGCCCTCCTGTTCATGCTGATGATACAGAGATGGGATGCCTTTGACAGATCCAATTGGTTAAGTAACATACTTAGTATCAATAATGATTGAACAGCTAGTTGGAGCTGGACTGGACAGGTAATTTTAAATGTGACTAGATGTGCTAAGATCTTTAAAATGAACTGTTAGCAAAAGCCGAACTTCCCGTCAAACCAGAGAACACAGAAGGAACCAGGCTGTCACCTGCCCTTCATCTACACAACGAAACAGGCACTCTCCAAAGGGGAATTCAGAGACCTGGGAGGGGACTGGGACATAGGGTGATCGATGTCATGAGATCTGAGGAAGGACAGAGTCCTGGTGGTATCCACTGAGCTGCTGAGCACTGCCCACTAATGCTTTTGCCTCTCAGTTGCTGCATTGCCCTGAAGGTATTTTAATACCTGTGCAGGGAGGAGAACGGTTGCTTCATACAGAAATTAAATACATAAATTAATAGACGCCTCTCCAGAAAGCCTTCCAAATGGGGAGTCCAGCTGCTTCAGGGACTCTATAGTCAATAGGTCAAAGCCTTGCTTAATGTATAGGGAAAGACAGGGCAGGGATTAAAGTGATCTGAGAGGTTCAGCAGAGCCCAGCAATTACATCCTCAGATTTAACTGCTTAGGGGACCTGGTGCCTGTGTATAGAGATGCTGAAGAGCGATACGGCGGGTCTCACCAAAGCCAAGAGACAAAGGAAAAGGAAAGCCATTCTGAACCTGCCCCCCTTGCGTTCTCTTTGACAAGGGCAAGTAGCTAGAGATGGCAGAAGTCACAGGGGTAGAATATGGGTGCCTGAGACGGTGAGTCTTCTTTGCTGTCAACTTGACTGTACTTAGAGCACCTCAGAGACACCCCCTGAATGCGTCTGTGAGGATGTTTCTGAAGAGGATGAACTGAGAAGAGAACCACTTTGAAAGTGGGTGGTACCATCCCGCAGGCTGGGGTCTAGAACCTCCCTTTCTGCCTCCTGGTTTACCCAAACGGAAGCCTCCCCATCCGGTACCGGCTATAGCCATGCCTTTTTCAGCATGATGGACTCGACCCTAAAGCCATTAGCCAAATCAAACCGTTCCTCTGCCAGGCCACAGCAACGAGAACAGTGACCAACAGGCCCAGGGAAACATTCTGCCCTTTGTCCCCATCAAAGATTAAGAAATGGAATACCACCCCTAAGGAATGACTCTGACAGGAATGATCTAGAAAGATCCCTTGGGCTTTGAGGAGAAACTATGAAATTTAAAATTATGTCCATTCACTGTAGAAACTCTGTGATCCCTGAATTTCACCCGTGGCCTGATCTATTTGCTGAGCAGGTACCACGTCCAGCTGCTGCCTGGACTGGCATTCTATACATACATGTTACTGACCAAGATAGTTTTCTTCAAGGTTTTCAGAAACTCTTTTACTACTCCCTGGGGACTGAATTTCAGGAGGTGACTTCCTCCAAACAAAGGCAACAAGAGCTCTTGCCAAGCCTGCGAGACCTGGTCGTTGCTGATTGCAATGGAGAGCAGCCCTCCTCAAATCCTTCATATCTGCTCTCCTCTGGCAGATCAGTGAAAATCCACAGGTCCAAGATTCACAAAGGTATCAAGGGAAAGGAGACCCCAGATGAGAGTAAGCATCCATGTGCCTGTTCCTTTCTTACAGACAAGTCTCTTGTCTAAGGTATCTCTTGTCCTCTAGTCTAAATAGTTGAGCATAGCAGTAGTGAGCATTTTCATTTTTCTACTGACGTCTTTTGCAGAAGGAATTTAGGGGATACTCATCTGAACGGCACCATTTGATACAAAGTCTACAAGCTATATAAGCACCCATGGCATAGCTCTCCTTGGTCACCTATTTATTTTTTAATTTATTGTCCCCTGTGATAGGGAAAGGGGTGAACTGCTTCCATGGGCTAACTTCTTTAGAATAGTACGGTTTAAACCTCTTACTCCGTAGTGTCCTGCAAGAGTCTTCTACTTCCTCCAAAGTATGTACAGTTCTTTCATGGTGGTATACATGTTCAGGTATGTGTGTGCTTGTGTGTAGATGTTGTGTGACAAAACATTTCTGGGGAGACATTCTGTGGTACACATGTCTACTCTTCCCTGATAGGGGACCTAGGACAGACCAAAGCACAGATACCACCAATCTGTTTTATGGGGGTTACTTACTGGAATATGGATTAGGGGTTCCTTACGGGGCAAAGAAATGGCTGAAGACCTCTGTGTCGCCAAGGCCCATCCCAGAACAGGAGGCATCTCACAAGAGCTGGGAAACCTGGAGCCCACTGCATAACCTGCAGGCAGCTCAACAGGTTGGAAAATGCCCTTTCTAGGTGCCTTACTTGGTCTAAACCTTATTGAGGCAGATCCACTAATTTCTGCTTCTTTCACATAGCTGCTCTTGTCTCCAGCGTCTTCTTCACAGCTCTACTTCCTTCTTTCTGAGGGAGACTCACAACATTTAGTGTTTATTCTGGCAGGGAGTGGCCTGGTGAATCTTGTCAGTTTCAGGGACTTCCTGAAGCTATTACTCTGGCAGGGAGTGGCCTAGTGAATCTTGTCAGTTTCAGGAACTTCCCTGAAGCTATTTTGAATTGTTTACCCTCCAGCCCAAGGAGCTTCCATGAAGTATGGAATGTGTAAGAACAGGGTTTCTCTCGTGAAACCTGGAGCTCACCAATTTCCAGAGACTTTCTAGTCAGGTTGCTCCTGGGATCTTCTATCTCTGATTTCCCAGAGCCTGGACTAGAGATCCATACTGCTGGATTCAAAGGGAATAGGTTGTGTTGTTGTTGTTTGTGTGTGTGTGTGTTACTAACTGAACCATGTTCCCAGCCCCACTAATGCATTCCTTCTTGAAAACAAAACCATAAAACACTGCTCTTAAGTAGTTCAACTGTCTATAATGAAGTACCTAGAAAGTAGATATAAAGGACACAGAAGCAGAGGGTAAATACACACAGCCCCTCCTGCTTTCTAAATGCAAGAAAAATAGGGGGAAGAGTGGGGGAAAGGCAGGCAGTTCTGTTCAGAAAGTTTCTATCTTTCACTTTTTCTAGGAAGCACAGAAAATTCTGTGGACCTTGGCTTCAGTGCAGCCCTTCCTCCATTGGCCTGCATGAAAAGCCTTCCCCTGGACAGTTGTAGTTCCAGGAATATCCACTGCACTGACTTAAACTCAGTCACTCCCTCTAGCTGGGGTCTGGAGTTCATATTTTTTTAATCCCCTTGCAAACGACCTTTGTCATAAAATAATTGGGGGAAATTTACCAGATTTCCAGTTCTGAAAGTCCCCTACCTGCCAAAAGAGTCTCTCAGTCTTGCGAGTGTCATCAGGAGACTGGGTTAAGGGACACGGATAAACAGAATCTTGTTCATTTCGCAATACTGGGCCACCATTCACGTCAACAGACTGGGCTTGAATTCACACACAGACACACATGTACAAATGTGCACACACATGCGTGTGCGCACACACACACACACACACACACACACACAATCTCTTCAAAGACCTCTCTACATAAAGAGCTGATTAAAGTGAGACCAACTTTCAGGAACTCTACTTCATTTCTCTTTCCAGAACAAGACTGAGAATAACAAGCAGATCTCCCGGGTAGTCGGGTAGTCGTTTGGAGATGTGGTCTATAAAAAGGGTCCTCGCCAAACTCACCCTAGGTACTTTCCCTTTCCTCCCCTCCAGTCCTGAGCAACCTTCCCGCTGGTGCTAAGTTTATTGAAGACATTATTTCAGACCCCTGCAGAGGAAGACCCCATTGGGTCTAAGATACAATCAGTATTCTTGCCAGTGGCCAACTCATCAGTAAATCTCACTGTCTTCTACTCTAAAAGGGAGAACTTGTCTGCTCTATGGGGGACCGGAAAAATGCACAGTGCTCCAAAGGGAATGGAGACTATTTCTGCAAGCCCAGCCTTGGTTCCTGTGTTATTTTAATTGCAGCCCAGTGGTGCCAAGGTGCTGAAGCACCGGCTTAGGCTGAGTGCTTAGCTTGGAGGTACTGAATTAAAGTGTCAGAACATGCAGAAAAATTGCAACGCGGCCTGTCAAGAGCATTTGTTAAGAGACACGGGTAAGGCTGGTGACTTGTGTAGAAAAAGAGCCGCCTTCAGAAAGCCATCAAAGCACAGCCTGGAACTAATGGGGTATTCAGAGGTCTTGTTCTACTTCATTGGTCAAAGCCAACACAAGCCTGTAAGATTTGGGCCCGTTTGCTGTTTATTACTGTGGTAATAAAGGCTACTTAAAGATACAAGCCCATCTTGTATTGGCTCAGACCCAAGGGTGCCTTTGTAAATCGGATCGCTGAGGGCTCACATCTCAGGTTATTTGAAACAACCTTTTTATTTTATTTTATTTTATTTTGAAAAGAAAATGAAGAAAAACTAAGACTCCCAGGAAGGATGATACAGTCCTCTTGTCCTCTTGATTTTATTTCTCTCTCTCTGACATTTTTCCCCCAATTTTAGCACCTGCCCAGAGTTGGTTAGATCCACAGCCATCTGGGCTAGGCCACAGCTTCCGATTGCCCCATCAAATATGAATCAAGGTCTTCTTGGGAAGGTACATGGCAAAGATGACCCAAGTCCACAGTCAGTGGCCTTTCAGAAAGGGCCATCACCCTTGACAATCTCAGGGGACCTGAATCTAGAGGAGAGACTCTATCCAGGCATCAGCTGCAGCGCAAAGCATGATGGGAGTCCTGGCTTTTCTGCAGAGGAACAATTTCTGACCTGCCTAGGCACTCACACAGGCAGAGAAGGGAACTCTTTGCAGTTAATACCCTAATAGGCATCTATCTCCCTCTTGCTCTCGTTCTGTAGCAGGTGCTGGCTGACTCATAGCCCTCACATAATCTCTTCTCTCACCCTTCAGTCGCCTAACTTTTAGTTGAAGATCTCAAGTTGGAAGCCTTGGAACTACAGATGGCTCGCATCCCTGTTGGCCCATGCCCATGTGTTTATAAAACACATTAAAAATAAAAGCAAGATGAATTAGTTGGCAACATTGAAAACTCTGAAAGTCACACACACACACACACACACACACACACACACACACACACACAATTTCCATTTCTTAGAAACAAATAAAAAAAATCAGAATACTTAGATAGTCCTAGATCTGTGTCAGCTAAAATGACAAATCTTCATCCCCTTTCCCAGAACACAGGGCCTATACTCCATCTCCATCTCCATCTCCACCACTCCCTAGTGTCTCCCAAGTACAAGGGCTAATTGTTGTGTACCACTCTATATTGTTTCTCTTTCTACAGAGACAAATACATTTTTATCAAAGGTAGATAATTCAAAAGATAGATTGGGAGGGTTTTGTGTTTCATGTGAAAAGTGGAAGATAGATGTTTATTTCCAGAAGAAAAAAAAAAAGACTATTACTCTGCATAAAGTTTTTCAGCAGTATGTGTCTGGAATAGCCTTATCGATCCACATCATGGTTTGGGCTTTACTGATGGGCAAATATTATTGGTAAATACTTCTTAAATCTTTCACAGTTTAGGGGAGAAGTCACGAGGGAGCAATCTCTGTTTGTTGTTGTTGTTTAGCAGAGGAGGACATGGATGTGATCAGGGGGGGGGAATGTTTGCTCAATTAATGGCACATTACACATTTTGGAGAAACTGACTGAGATGTAACTGGGGGTGGGGGTGGGCTAAGGAAAGGATCCCAAGGCCCCTCTTGCTAAGCAATCCTTGAATGTATTCTTCTGCCCCTGGTGACCTTGCTGGGTTAGCTAATGAGGTTTCTTCGCTAAGATGCAACAATGTGATCCAGGAGAAAAAAAATTCACAATGTAAGGGCAAGGCTTTGGGTTCCATCTCCATTCTCCATCTGGGAGAAGGCTGTGACTCAGTTTCCTTTTTTTCTGAAAGAAGAGATATCCCCAGATGTACATCCACTTGGAACAGTTAAGGCTTAATCCTTCAGTAAGCACATAAGTATGTCTAGAAGGTAAGGCCCAGGAGTCTGATTTTTTTTTTCTTTCAAGCTCGCACATGATTCTGATGGGCAGCTAGGTTTAGAATCGGCTGAGCGATAAACTGTCTCTAGGTTTTGCTCTTTTTCCCAGATCAAAAAATCCCATGTACCGAGCATCAGATTCTGCAGGAGTCTCTCCAGACGGTGGACAGGCAATGTTCCAAACATATTAATGACTTCGGGGATGCTGGGATATGATTATAAAAGACTTGAAGCATCTCTACCACGTTGCCTCAGTCACCTGGCAGGACCCCACTTACCGTCTGACTTGTAATTTCTGTGCCTTGGTGGCATGGAAATCCCCCTCGAAGTACAGATCCGAGACAAGATGCAGAGGTCCAAATCAATTGGTCCAGATGTGATCTTAGAATGAAGGGCCTGAAATTTGCCCACTTCTCTCATCCTGAGACTCTGCACTCATGGCCAGTGCCCACTGCTTAAATGCTAGGACCTTTAAAATGTGAGACATGACCATCTGTTTTAAATGCAGGACAAAAGGGACCTTTACTCCCCCAAAGATCTTCCAGAAACAGAATCAAATTGTTCAATGTGTACCCCTAGAGTACCTACCTAACCCCCTTCGGAGAGCAGTTTTGAATGTTATCCTTCTGAGAACTCAGAGAGCCCTTTCTGGTGTTCAGAGGGAGAGAGTTATGTGGGTTTTTTTTCTAATGCAAACAAAAGACATTAGGAAGCACTTGGAGCTTATGATAGCTCTGTGGTGCCCGAGATTTTGCTTTTGTAATGTGTGACTATTAGATCACAATGTTGGTTGCAATAAATTATCACTTTTGGTTCCTGCTAATTGCTAGAATCTTCTGCCATGGGCTATAATAATGTGAGCCAAAAAAGAAAAAAAATTTTTTTTGGACCCTAATACAAATATGCATCCTGCTGGACTGTGAATGGCACTTTGGAATTTGAATAAATGCCTAAGGAAACAGCTGGAGATGGGAGCCAGAGCATCAAAGACGTCATTATGCAATTATTGAGAAAAGCAGGAACTTTGGGGAAGAGAATTCTGACTTCTCTGCATCCACTGACCCAGTGTGACACCCCCTCCCAATATCCCGGGAGATAATCCTTGCCTCTAGGACAAGACCTCGCCAGGGAGGTGAACATGCACTCAAGTTTTTATATCTTAAGAAAAAGAACCCATCAGTGAAAACATTCCTTCTATTCCACAGAAAGCAAAACGCCCCCCAAGGGGCAGCCAGCAGCTCTTCTGTGCTTTTCCCTGGCCCCCTTCCCACCTCCATCCAGATCTTCTCTTGTCCCTGAATTGTAGAGACATCAGTTGAAGCATCTGGGCAGAGATCTCTGCTTCCAAACTAGAGGTGGCTTGGTAGCTTGGAGGGCTTGCTGTTCTTAGGGGATTGGAACTTGATTGGAAGTACTGAGGCAGCTCACAACCGCTTGTACCTCCAGCCCCAAGAAATGTGGCATCCTTTTCTGTCTTCTGGGGGTGCCCACACACTTGTATGAGCACATATGCACACACACACACACACACACACACACACACACACACACACACACACAGAGAGAGAGAGAGAGAGAGAGAAATGATGATGATGATGATGATGATGACGATGACAACGACAATAACAAGTCTTTTGCTTGGTAAGTGATAACCATATTGGCCTCCCTTTGTGTTAGTATGTATGTAGCTCATCTATCTGTTTATCTGTCTGTCTATCTATCTATCTATCTATCTATCTATCTATCTATCTATCTATCTAATTTCTTTCTTTCTTTTTTCCTTCCTTCCTTCCTTTCTTCCTTCCTTCCTTCCTTTCTTTTCTTTCTTTCTTTCTCCCTCCTCTCTTCCCCCCCCCTCCTTTTCTGTTCCTTTCCTCTAAAGAAGACAGTCTCACCATCATCCAAGACAGATGGCTGGAGTCCTAGCCACTTTGGCCTTGTCTGTTGCTTGATGACTTACCTGCCATTACTTTTTTCTGTGCCTCAGTTTCTCCATGAGGAAGTAAACCTGATACAGACTATGGAGAAGCAGACATGGATTCATAGGGGTGAAAAAAAAAAGCCTGAAAGCAGCTTGCTTTCCTTGGAGAAACATCTATGACACAGGACGTAGGCTCTTTTGTCCCCATCTCTTGTGGCCTCTCCCACTGAAGAGAAACTGCTAGAAAAAGAAAACCCCACTAGAGGTTTGCAAAGGATTGTACAAAGCAGACCAAGGCAGGGGCCTTCTGGAAGCATGTTGCCTTGAGTAGATTGAGTATCCGAGACATAGGAGACCATTTAGCAATAGGAAGGTAGGCACAGCATTGCTGAGAAAGGAAGGAAGAGAATTAGCCTTGCTGTGGGTATCAAAAGTCACTTTAAAGGGAATCTAGAATAAACCAGAAGCAAGTAGACCCCCCCTCCCCCAATCTCAAAGAATGCAGATGTCAACACTGCTACTGATTGAAGGCAGGTCCCTCCTCAGGGAGGTGAGAAGACATTCTCCTAACAGCAGATCCAGCTTGGACTGATTGTTATGAAATATAATAAGGCAAGGGGGAGTACCTGGCCGGCCCATGCCAAGGTGTCTCTCTGAGAAATTACACCATGCAATAGATCTGGTATAAAAGGGTTTATTTGAGAAAGGGAGTGGGGAGTGAGGACCTGGAGAAGGGACAGAGGAGTAGACATGTAGACAGACAGACAGACAGACAGGAGCAAAGCCATGAGGGGGGAGAAGGGAGGGGACAGAGGAGGACATAAAAGGGGAGAGAAAGACTAGCCTGCGAACATTTGGAAACAGAGAGAGACAACTGCGGTGGCTAGCTGTCCTTTTATACACCACCCACACCGGGTGGAGGGTGGCAGGTAGTGGCAGCAGATGATGACATAAGCCGTTGCCAGGTCCCTAGGAGAAGCCTACTGGAATGCCTGTAAGCTAATACTGATGACCCTGTGGGCCAAGGCAGCGTCAGGTGTCCAGTCGCTAAATATCAGCTCCTTTAATGAAGGAAACAGTATTACTCACAGGACTCCTCTCCTTTCATTGCTGCAGTGTCTATTTATGATTTCTTTAAAGAGGAAAGAGTCGGTCTTTCCTTCTGCCACATGGGTCCTGGGGATCAAATTTGGGCCATCAGGCTTATCGGCAAATACTTTTCTTTACTCGTGGGGACAATTTGTCAGCCCTGACTTTTTTTCTTTTTAAAGAATTAATTTCAGATGGATTTTTGAAAATGATACTGGAATGAAGCTATGTTATTACTTGTTTTTGTTTTTGTTTGTTGTTTGCTGTTCTTTAGGATACAGGGAATGTGCATCCCCCTGCCACCCCCAAGTAAAAACAGTAACAAAACTGTGAGTCCATCATGGCATTCTGGAAGCAAATCCACCAGGCAATCCTTTACAAACGAGAACGTGTATTCCTAGGTTCACGGCGTCAAGGAGTACATTACTTTACTCCGTGCTGCTACAAAACACTGGAAAGAGGCTACTTAAGAGAGCAGAGGTTTCTTTGAGCTCATGGCGCAGAGGGAACTGTGCATCGTTGTAAGGAAGCCACTGCAACTGGTCCATGGTTGTGAGAGCTTACAGTGACCTCATACTTTAAGCACTAAAGCCAGAGTTGGGCAGGGTTGCAATCCTTCAAGTGTGCTCTTGGTAAGCCAAGCCATTGAAGCCACTGCTCCTGCCTCAGACATCGGGCAACATCCCCCCAAACGGTGCTCCCAGCCTTGCAGGAATATGTGTGCTGGAGGGGATACATTTTAGATGCACACAGAGCAAGGGATGGGGAAATAAGAAGTGTTAGAGGTAAGTAATTTATCTGTGTACATTATGCAGCGACTTTTGAAGGATCCCTTGAGTCGACATACATTCTCCGTTAACTCGCTCACTCATCCGACAGCCCTCTCTGGCATTATTCTCTATAACAAAATGCTCTAGCTTTCCTGTCCTTTGTCCCTGCGAAGAAAGGAATGAGGCGAGTGGCCAGGAGGCTCTCTGGTGAGACTAAGTCTTGGCTGAGTCACTGAGTTTCCTATTTACCACTTCTGCTTCAAACAGATCACCCTGGGGGATGAGGAGAACAGCTGGAGAGAAACTATCATCGGTCTGGGAAAGAGGAGCAGGATTAATTAATATCTGATTATCCTTTTGATGTTCACAGGAGTTACCAAGAGCCCACCCTTGGCTTCTGCTGGGAAATCCGTGGTAAAACTAATGTCTTGATATTAGTTGTGGGTGTCTGTCTTTGAGCAAGCAGGGTCCTGGGGCCTGGAGAGCCAAGAGCTCATAAGACAAGCTGGGTCCTTGCTCTGTGTGTGTTGCTCTGTGTGTGTGTGTGTGTGTGTGTGTGTGTGTGTGTATGTGTGTGTGTGTGTTTGTGTGTGTGTGTGTAGGGGATGGGGCCGGCTGAACCACTGCAATTGTAAAATGACTCTTCCATTAAAAGAAACAGCCATCCGGTGCAGCATAAGAACAATTTTTATGCAAATAAAAATTTCATTTAAATGAAACAAGAAAAAAAATATTGGGTCAGAAGAAGCCACTGAACACGTCTTTTTGATCTCATAATTGAAGGTATTTGGTTTTGTTTTTAATGAGAAAATGCAAAGGAAAGCACGCCAGAGCCCCATCCTTAAAGCAAAACTATTACCAATACATTTCTCACTCTCATATCCGTTCTCACCATAGTGCACGTGCCTGCACGCACATACAAACACACACACACACACACACACACACACACACACACACACACGCAACATAATTCTTGTCCAGATGTCTTTCTTTAGAATTGATACTCTTTTCATTAATGGAGACTGGTTATATCACAGTAATTAACCAATCCTTTATCTTTTTTATAGCTGACGCTTGGCTAAATAAAAAGCGAAAGATAGTGTTTTGTTTTATAGATTTATAAAGGCTGAGGAGAGCGTTCAGTCTGTAGACTGCCTGCTAGGCAAGCAAGAGGACCTGAGTTCAATCTCTAGGCCCACTTCAGAAGTCAGCTGTGATGGTGCAAGTGCAACCCTAACACTGGAAAGGGAGAAGCACAAAGACGGCTGTGGGTCACCGGCTAACCGGCTAACCTACTTAGTAATCATTGGGCTAGTGAGAAGCCCTGTCTCAAAAAAACAAGGATGACAGCTGAGGAATAATGTCTAAGGTTAACCTGTGGCTGTCACATGCTCCAACAAAGATATGAATACGTAGCAATGCAAATAGGAAAGCCACGTGATCAGCGGTAAGAGCAAGAGCTCATGTATTTCCATGTTTAGTGTCAGGGAGTAAATTTACTGGGGGCTTCACTTTTGAGAGGGAGGTGGAGAAACCCCTTTCAGTGAGCGCCTGAAATGTCTCACATGGGAGTGACCTCTGAAGACTGTGTCATGAGAAACAACACATGGAGAGAGCTCTCTAGGCATCCTCATCTCTATTCCCAGTCCTGGGCAGACTCTGTCCCAAAACCTGTCCCAGCCTGAATCATAATTCATTACTTGCCAACCCTATCTTCTGCTAGACAAAGAGCATCATAGGATTTAGTTAGATCTGGCTGAAGAAAAATTACCTAATGTACTAACGAGACATGAGCCTCTTCCCTGGATCGGCCTGAGACCCACGACCCATTTCAGGGTAGTGAGAGCTTAGCTCCTGGGAGATGCATGGGGTTTCATGGTGCAGAGATGGGGACAAAGGGAGCTTGGGGTCCCAAGCAGAGAATGAACTGATCCTTTAGGGTCAACTGAGTGATACAGCTTATGGCTCTGTTACCATAGTGGTGAAAGAGGAAAACAGGCCAACGGGCTGCCATTTTATTGCTAATTTCAAGAAAGCCAGTACAATGGATTACTGGCTCCCAAAGGCTTCTTCACTCTCTGTATCTATTTAGATTTTAATATTGTTAGAGCCTTAATAATGGGCGAGCTAAACATGTGTGTAATGAATCCTATCAGTCACAAACTGATCCTTGCACCCAAGGAAACTAAGAAGAAATCCCTTCTTAAAACACACACACACACACACACACACACACACACAGAGAGAGAGAGAGAGAGAGAGAGAGAGAGAGAGAGAGACAGAGACAGAGAGAGACAGAGAGAGACAGAGAGAGAGAGAGAGAGAGAGAGAGAGAGAACCTGAAAAGGAAGTTATTTGAATTATGCACTCCTTTAAGGAGAAAATGCTATCCCACAAGTGGAGACGTCCACACTGAAAAACAGACGTTGTTCTATCCGAGATTTTCAGTGAGCTGCTCTATCAAATGAGTAAGAGCATTCTTAGGTGGGCACCACTGAGTCAGGCACTAGAAGGTACCTTTCAGGTACTCCTTTGCAAAGGTCAAACATTTCCAGATTGTGCTATGACCTTTTGCCGGGTCATCTCAGGTTCCAGAAGCCAAGATCCTAGATTCCCACAACTCCTGATGTCTTCCCTCATGAAGATAGACCTACAGTGGGGAACAAAGAACTGTGCTCCTGAACCTATGGAAGAGCACAAATGTGATTCCAGACAGAAGCCTACTACTGAGGCCACAGTGAGCGTACAAATCAGTGTGTGCCTGAAAGCAGGAGATGAGGGGTTGAATGGGATTCGACGAGTTCTGCCATTGTTTTGTTATAGTGGGAGAAAATTCAAGTTCGAGGGCAGCATATTACAGAAATGATAAGCTGACATTTGGCACAACCAAATAAGACCTTAGGGAGCTCTTAGTGTATAACTGGGAACAATCCACAGCCCGTTCAAGACTTTCAGAGCAAGCAGTGGCCAGGACTCCTGAATCCTGAGGTCCACTGATGCACACGCCCCAGAACTTTGGTACTTGGTGGCTCCCTGCTCCACTATACTCTGCCTCTGCCTCTGTTTGCAGCAACTTCCCACAGAAAAGGTTCCTTCGCACAGCCTCTAGAGTGAGCTTCTAGTTTTTAGCACAGACTTCTGAATGGTTGAGAGCACTTCTCATTCCCAGACATGATTTTTTTATTTGTTTTCTCCTTTCCCAACTAAAAGAAAGTGCATTCCCCAAACCTCCACCCTGCCTCAAGGGTTTTGTCTAGCTGTTCCTTACTGAATATGATCTTGAATAAACACATATTAATGATCGAAGGGATGGGTGGGTGGATGGATGGATGATAGATGGATGGATGGATGGATGGATGGATGGATGGATGATGGATGGATGGATGGATGGTTGGGCTAGATGACCATGAACTGTGGTGTATGCCTCTAGACACCTGTGTACTATTTTATAGCAGAGAGAGAGAGAGAGAGAGAGAGAGAGAGAGAGAGAGAGAGGGAGGAATGTGTAAGGACAGCCTCCCATGAGGCTAGACTCATACCCTGACCCTGGCCCACTCAGACCCACCAAGTTAAGAAATAGCTCTTGATGTGCCTTCCAGTAACATTAATTGTTGGTCATAAAACTTCAAAGCAACAGATATTTATAGCTTGATTAGAGCCCTCTTTTTCCACAGACCCTCACCACAGCACTTTCCAGCTCAGTTCCCATGAGTGTACTGAAAACAGCCTCCTGCCCACTTCCTGTCGAAGCCAGTTCCTTAACCGCCCAGGTCCTGAGGCTGGCTGCCCCCTCCCTTTTGTTCCAGCGTGCAGTCTTTCGGTTTCTCTTGGGTTTTCTCGGTTGGTTTCTTACTTTTTTTAAAAATTTCTTCACTCCTTTTCTCAGGCACCCAGATCCCCTGCTGAACCACCCCCAGAGTCGGCATGTCAACAGGGGCCATCCAGTGAGTGCACGATGGTGCCCTTCTCAAAACAGCCTTCCAGGGGAAAACATGCTTTTTCTGTGAAGTTTCTCAGGGTCCTCCAGACTAAAATGGATAATGGGTTCACTCTTCCTGGAAGCTTGAGAGACCGGAAAAATACTGAGCTAGTGCGACAATTCAAAGATCCTAGCCAGAGGCAACCCCTAGTTTGAGTATAGAAAGGTGGAGTCCTACCATCGAGTGAGTGTGCTTGTGTGCCCTACCTTGCGTGTGTGTGAACTTCCAATGTCATTCTTTAGGCACTCATATATTCATGCTGTTTGGGAGTTTATTTTGTTGGGGGTGGGAGTGGGGGCTTTGTTTTGAGGCTGGGTCTCTCACTGAGTCCTGGGGCTCTTCAATTCTTCTATGCTAACCCACAAGCTCCAAGGATCCATTGGCCTCCACCTCCTCAACTTGGGACCATAAGCATCTGTCACCATCCCTGGCATTTTTTTTAAAAGCATGGGTCCTGAGATCAAATGCAGGTCTCCATGCTTACAAGGCATACTCTACAGATAGGGAAAGGGTCAGAAGCTAGAGAGATGGCTGGCTCAGAAGTTAAAAGTGCACACTGCTCTTGCAGAGGACCTGAGTTCGGCTCCCAGCAGCCACTGCAGGCAGCTCACAACCACCTGTAACTCCAGCTCCGGGAGTTCCATTGTCTCTGGCCTCTGAGAACACCTGTGCACACGTGCCTATCTCCCATAGGCATACATGTTGTTAGAAATAAAACAATTTAAGGTTAATAAGTCTGCTAGGCAGCTAGAACATGACAGAGACATCTCCTGTCTTCACCTTCCAGATGACTTCCTGAAAACGCGATTTTTGTGTGCACCTTGTACATTGAATTTTAGAAGGGTATGGGGGTGCCAAGCTAATTGGACTTGATCCCCTGGCTGATAGTGGTTATGTTCAGGATATGTTGAGTTCATCATGCTCGCTCCCCAAGTTTAGCATTAGGAAGAAAAGTAAACTGAAAAGCTACACAACACAGGGTCTCCTTTGAAGGGGGAAGGTAAACTGTGTGCCCATTCAGCTTTAAAAGGGAGCCTCATGGGCCTTCATTGCTGTCACTGTTCATTGGGGGGATTGTGGTGAATTCTCTTTGAATGTTGGGAGTTCAGCAGAGGGTAATCTCAGCAGCCCACAAGAGATACTAATTGTGGTGATTAATAAGTATTGTGTGGTTCTAAACATGGGCCACATGTTAGAGAAGTGATATACCCACAATTGGAGGACCCTCTCTGTAGATATTATCATCTGAGAAAAATGGAAACTAGAGTGGTCTCCACGAGACTGGGCTAGAAAAACAAAAACCCTTTTACTTTCGAAAAGAAACCCCCAGAGACAACACTGCATCCCTTGGTCTGATTCTGTAGCATCTACATAGGCTCAGAGGATGTTGGTGGCCTTGAGGTCAGCCTCTTCTTCAGTCTCTGATGGAAAGTGTTGCTGCTCATCAACCAGGCTTGCTCTGAGACCACACCCCAGTGCTTGGCTTACCCTGCCTTTGTTTCATGTGGACCTAAGACTCTAGGGGATAAGGGTATCAACTCAAATACAAGTCTACTGTGCATGGTGTGTTACAGGAAACAGCCATGGATGGTCATACCCTGCTACTCTCTACACCTTAAAATGTGCCACCCAAAAACTTTGAAAAGTAAGCCCAGGAGCTAACAGTGTTAGGGGACAGATAGAGTGATCCCATAAAAAGTTTTCTTCTTTCCACATCATCTGAGGAAGTCAGTGGTAGCTTCTAGTGGGGGGGTGGGGGGGTCAAAGGGTACAATCTCAGCCTGTGGAATCAGATTAACAGGGAAGCTGAAGAGATGGTGGATAAGCAGAAAGGGCTTGCCTGGATGAGAGAAAAACTCAGCTGTTGCACATTGTGGTAGAGCCTTGGGTTCAGTATTCAAGTGCAGAACATTCTAGTTCATTCTAGAGCATTCCTCTAGTCTGAAACATTCTTCAACTTCCTCCTCCTCTTTCATATTTGTTTTTTGAGAACTGGGTCTTATATAACCCAAGATGACCTTGAAATTTCTGTAGAGACAAGGATGATTTGAAACCAGATCTTCCTACCACTACTTTCCAATGCTGGGATTGCAAGGGTATGCACTACCACACCTGGTCACCTATTTTTATAGAGTGCTAGCAATCAAACCCAATTTGTTTGGTTTTGCTTTGTTTTGCTTTTTCCATGTTGAGCAGACTCTACCAATGGAGCAATATTTTCAGCTGTCTTGCTCTCCTTTCTCCATGCTTCACACACGTCTAAAGAAAAACAGAAGCCGGTGGCACTATTTATCTATTAATTTATTTATTTACTCCATTTAGACTGAGGGCCTCTTTATGTAGCTCAGGATTTCCTGTAAATTATTTTTAAAGGTCAGAACTCATGACCTTCCTATCTTAACTTCCATTGTGCTATATCTCGGGTATGTGTCTTTTCCATACCTGCTTCCAAGCCATTCTTGAAGACTCAAGTGATAGTATTAGAATTATAGAATTTGCACCAGAAAGTTCTGGAAAGCTTGTGAATTTGGTTGGTCCTTACCATACTACCTTTCCCCTCCCCTCTAAGCATTAATCATCCCTGGGGCCTCATGGAGGTCCCAAGGTATCAGTCCAGAGACTAGGTGTGCAGTCAGCAAGGCAGCCTCAGCTCTTCTTTCTTGCCTCTCTTGTCATACCCACTCACAGCCATGGGCTTTCTGGGCTCTGAAGGGTCTCAGTAGGGCACAAGACTGTTGTTAGTTATGTATGCTTATACTCTACACTCATCATCCTAGAATCTACTCTTGGGCACAGGAGAGAAGGATTCACCTGTTTACAATGACAACATATCTTGCTTCTGCCACGAGTCTCTATAAGTCACTTCTCCTCCAACAGGTAACATAGGGGAGATTGTACTCCAGATCTTCAGAGCACGTCACATAGTCATAATAATAATTTGTAATAAGAAACTAAAACTCACAGGTTTGCGATCTGCCTTTGAAATTCTGTGAGTATCAAAAGTCGGAGAGCAGAAAGGTACCTCAGCTTCCCAAGGGAGGGTTCTGACAGTTTTTTGAACTTCTGCTCTGTGACAGGAATTTTCATGTTCACACTCAAAAGTGACAATGTGATCACTTTAAAAGAAAAATCTTGAAAACAGTCAAAACATGAAATGTGAGTTTGGTTTCTTTCTTACTGACCATATTTCTGCTGCTACCTCTGAATTCCTTTGACTGTGGTAGAACTGTGGTTAATACGTAATATATTCGTAGACTATGACATATTGTTCAGGTAGATCATTATAACAATGATTTAATTTTGAAATTAAAAATGGGAGACTTGGTTCTAGAGCTGAGGCTTCAACTCACTGGTAGACCAGTTGCCTAGAATGTATGAGGCATGAGTTCAATTCCTGAGTACTCTAGATACAAGGAAGAAAACATTCTGCATTTGGATTACATTTACCTACTGGTCTTTGCATGGATGCAACTTGTTGAAAAAAAAACTGCTTTTCCAATGTGATGAGGCAGCAGAGAGGGGAGAAACACAAGACTCAAGGCTGTGCTTACATCTGCCCAGTGAACTGTGAGATGGAGATGCCCTTTCTCATAGCTCAGCACAACAGAGACCCTGAGGGGACCTCCTAGGCCAGCAGAGAGCATCATTTGTCTATTAAGCACTATGTCTGGTCCAGCCACCCATCGTGTTTTTGATGGTCAGCTTTGTAACAGGCCAGAGGATAGTTTCGTAGTTTTGGCCGCTGGGATCCAAGAGTCCTTTAGAGTGTGACTTTGGAAGAAAGCTAAAACAGTCAACAGAGCTGCCAAGAGTGCCAACGAAGAAGGGTGGCATTGCTGAGTTTGTGCCTTAGCCTTCGAATCCTGACAGATCATCATCAGCCCCTGCTGTGTGTGAGAGAGGTAGCCATGTGTAGCCCAGGCTGGGTTTGAACTTACTATGTAAGTGAGGATGACCCTGAATTCCTGATCAACCTGCTTCCACTTGGGGTTTCAGGGTTGCAGTATAGGGGTGCAGTACCATGCCCAATTTTACGCATAGCAGGGTGTCCATTCCAGAGCTTCATACATGCTAAGCAAATACTCTGCCAACCACTGAACTACACAACCAGCCCCGCTTCAGCTTTATATTACTAAAAGCCTAACTTTCTCCTTTCCTTCCTTCCTTCCTTCCTTCCTTCCTTCCTTCCTTCCTTCCTTCCTTCCTTCTTTTTTCATGCTAGTTAGTAACTGAACCCAAAGATACACTGGGCGAGGGCTCAGCTGTTAAGCTATAGCCTCAACCCTACTTCTTTATTCTTTGTATTAAATGTGACCAACCCTAACTCATGGAATTAATGTGAACGTTGGAAAGCGGGTACTTATAAACTGCTTGATATAAGCCTATTAACTCTAGGATTCATTTATTCATTTATTTTATGGTACTGAGAATTGAACTCAAAATTTTGCTAGCCTTAGGTAAATGCTCTATCACTGACTACACCCCAACCCTTTTAATTTATTTCTTTGTAATATGAGATAGGGTCCCAGTACTGCCCAGGCAGACCTTGAACTTTAATTCTCCTACCTTTAGCCTCCTGAATAGCTAGGATAGCAGGTATCCTATGCATGTGTCTTGGAATGGTTTCGTTCACTTTCACTATTTATTTTAGGTAGTTTTGTCATTCATTTTGATCAGGACACATTACTTACATTGTACCTTCTTTCTCTCTGTTCAACACTCCACAAAGTCAGTGTCCCTCCTAAGCCCTTCACTAGGAATAATAAGCCCATCTGCGGACAGAAGAGTCTTTCTTCATCTGGCCTTCTGCATGCCAAGCGCACCACCAGAGCTGTGGCCTAGCTCTTACTTGGGCTTCCCGAACCTGCTTCTTCCTGTTTCTCTGTGGCATCTCAAACCCTCGCCACCAGAGTGTAAATCAAGAAGTTTGCAGTGATCTGGCTTTGCTGGCGGTGCCTTAAACCCCAGGCGAGTGGTTAACCAAGCAGCCCCCACAGAAACTGCAAGGGTGGGCTCCCCAATGGGGAGGCAAAAATTCTTTCTATGAAAAATGCAAAGCACGACCTCATAAAAAGAAACCCACCGCAGGAAGATGGAGACATGTCAGCTCGCATTAAAACGAAACGGGAAGATGAACATTGCGACCATCTGGCAAAAGACCCTCCCTAGGAAAACATAAAAGTTGCCAAGGAGTTAAGACAAGACCTCAGTGAGAATCGCTGAACTCCACATGGCTCTCTTTGCACTTGAGTCAAAACTTGGAGTGAATTCGGGGGCCGGGTGTTAGGGACGAGCTGATTGTAACGGTGTATTCCCTCGGTGCTGTGCAGTTGTCTCTGTTTGGCTTGGAACTTAATTGCCTCATCATGCATTAGAGTTTGTAACACATTTGGAAGGAGGTTGGAGTCATAATCACACATAAGCAGACGAATAAAACAATGCAGTGTAAAGTTTTATGGCAAGAGAGGCTGGGTCCTATTGCAGGAGCAAATGCCTCTGAAATCTCAGCAACTGGCAACAAAGGCTCATTTCCCCCACAGTCAGTAGGAAGGCTGGCAGGGAAACTCAGGTGACCATGGTCAACACAGGGACTCGGAAGGGAAAGGGCAAGACTCACGTGGACAGCACATTTCTGGATTCTGGGGCCACAAAAGGAGGGTGAGGTAGGGCTCACAGTGACTCTCAAATTCTTTCCTCCTGGACATGAAATATGTGACTGTTGGTCGGATTCTATTGGGTGAACCAAATCACACAATTCCCCGTTATTAAGCGGAGTTAGGAGGTATCTCTACCCTGTGTTCTGAAATAGGAACGCTGTAGTGTTTGATGGTAGCCAGAGTGACCAGGAAGATTCGATTATGGAGGCCCTAATATGTTGGAGCTCTTCCTTCACTTTATATCGTCTAAGCTTATAACCGAGGTGAGAAGAGCCAAATGGCGAAGGCCAGAATTCCAACGCCCTGTCTTAACTAAAAGTGACAGGGGAGGTCACTCGCAGCTCTCCCATACAGAGTTCAGAATTAGACAAGCTTCATCTTGTCCCCCTGAACTCCTTAAAGGAGACCCTCCCTGAACTCGGTGTGCACCTCTGCTATCATTTATGTGTACGGTGGGCAACACTTAGCGACATCCTAAAGACCAAGCTGCCCGTCTGAAATGGCCTATGCAGGGGGGGCTAAATGTGTTAAGATCCAAAGCCCTGGCTGGCTGGTCATAGTTCATGCAGGAGGTATCTGCTCTATACCTACGAATCCTATGAAGATTGGCCAGGGGCCAGGCACACTGCTTCTTTGGTCTATTTTCAACCCTTCCACAGGTCTAGAAAATGCCCCCAAGAAGTCTCCATTGCTAAGCACCTGCTTGCCCCAGTCCTGTGCCAGGGTCTCACCCTTCCCCGTTTAGCTCTCAGATCAAATCCATGCACTTGGTATTGTCTCTACGCTACAGCGGGGATGCTACCCCTTGTCAGCAGCAGACACGGGGCTGAAGCAAACTGACTTTCATGTTGCTTTCAATTGTGCTCAATTTTTTTCCCTTTTTCAGATGCCTGTCAGGGAAGCAGATGTGTCATAAGCTCCCCGGTGTTTAACCCACCAGCCAACACTGAGTTAAGAGGTTCTGAGGCCTGAGGCTACAGTTGACAATGCTAGCATTCCACCTGGCCCCGGCGGCTTCATTTCAACAGACCGATTGTGACATAAACCACACCGTTGTGCTTATGGAATTTCTCACGAGTGGTCTCCCGGCGCTCGGTTTTGAATCTTGTATCGACTCTCCCTTTGCTGTTCAGCCAACATCTTGAGTCTTTTTTTTTTTTTTTTTTTTGCTAATGTTTCATTCTGAGTGAAGTTGCCAGTCAGAGTGAAACTGAGGTAGGGAAAGGGGTCTTAACCCGCAGGAGTGGGAGGAAGCAATCTGCTTTGTCACTCATGTAGAGCAAAGTGTCAGCCTTAGACCAGAGGCAGATAGATGACATGAGAACCTACTGGGCAAGGCAGCTCTGTGTCTTATATGGCCTGCATTGGCGGGGCGGGAGGGGAGGCGGGCTTAGCTTCCTGGTAATTGTTATCTGCCTGTCCGTCTAAACTGCCTGCCTTCCTTCCTTCCTTTGTTCTTTCTTTCCTCATTCTCATTCTCTCCTCCATTTCTTGTGTTCCTCTTTTTCTTTCTCGTTTTAAGCAAGGGCCTTAAGTAACCTAAGCCGGCCTTATACGTCCTGTGAAACCAAAGATGCCCTTGAACTCCCGATCTTTCTGCTTCCACCTCCCAAGTGCTAGGATTAAGGGGCAAGCATAGTCTTGCCTAGCTCATGCAGTGCTCGAGATGAGCCCAGGGCATGTCAGGCAAGTACTCTACCAACTAAGACATTCCCAGCTCCTTGGGTTTCTGAGCTATCTATCCATTAATATGCCCCCCCCCCATTTACATGGACTGCAGTGTGAGAAGCCTGGCCCATTGAAGAAACCAAGGGACAGGGTGATTACAATTTTTGTCTAGCTTCATATCGCTGACGGGAAAGTTGGGAATGATTCCAGAATATAAGATCCACCTCCCTAGGCCACACCACTGTAGAAATGACCACAAGAAGCAGCTTTTCAATAATCACCTTAGAGAGAGCAGGAAGTTTCTGCCCAGTACTCCTCTGGGTCTTCTTCCTCCCAGAGCACTTGGGAACCACGGCCCCTGGAATGTGTACCAAGAGCTCCTGCGATAAAGTTGTTGCAAATCTAGAAGGCTGAAAAAATGTGAGTGGTGTGTGTGTGTGTGTGTGTGTGTGTGTGTGTGTGTGTGTGTGTGTGGTGTATGTCTGTGGGTGTGTCTATGTATGTCAGTGTCTATGTGTCTGTGCCTGTGTCCTTGTATACCTACATATGATAGTATTCACGCCTCTGTGTGAGTTTCTGTGTTTGTGCGTCTGTCTGTGGTGTATGTCTGAGTGTTTCTGTATATGTCTGTGTCCATGTGTTTGTTCTGTGTGTTTGTAGGTGTGTGTTAGGATCCACATCTCTGTGTCAGTTTATGTGTGTGTGTCTGTGTGTATGTATATTTGTAAACACAACAACCTTTTTCACTACTGTATAATGACTATATAAGAAGAGCTCATTTGAAAAGGAAATTATTAATTTTATTGTTTGTTTTCTTTTGGTTTTAACATAGGGTATGATTATCTAGTCTAGGGATCCACTTACTTCAGCCTCTGCATTGCTGGTGCTGTAGGCATGTGTCATTCATTAGATCAGGCTCAAATAAATTACCTTAATTAAAAGGAATTAATGATGCCACCTAATTTTAGGAAATCTGTTCTCTTTCTCTTAAAATAAAAACTAGAATCATCTAAGAAAATTCTGTCTTCTGACACAGAAAACTTGATCAAGGTATACATGGGGGACTCTACTCATCCTTTCTGAGCCTCTCATAAGAATTTGGAGTTTGGAGTCCATGATACTCTGTATGCTGTTATGAATGGCAAAATCATAAATAGCAGCATGCAAAGTCAGTATCCTATGCTAAGAGTGACCAGGGGGACGAGCCACTTTGTTATGGACTGCATGGGACCTCCCATCACCAAACACTGATTTAGCATAATATCCCAGTCTTCTCTGTCTCCACAGGCTGTTTTAGTTGGGTTCACTTGAAAAGTTTCTAGCGGTTGCAGACACTAAAGCCCACAAGGGCAATGGCTTTCATATTTCAATCCTTGTTGTAATCTCAGGGCTTGGCATGGTCAAGAATAAATACTCAACCTATATCTGTGGGAGAAATCAAATCAGGTATCTTAACTCAATCAATATCCCAGGTGGTAGAAGGGACAGCTTGAGGATCAATTTGCTTATTTTTCGTCTGCCAAATTTTCTACATCCACTCAAAGGGGTAAAGCTGTGCCCAGAGAGGCATATGTTTCAATAACATTGGTGGTTAAGCGCTGCTCCCTCATTCCAAAGACAGGTGTTTGAAGAATTTGCAGTGTCTGTAAAATAATGGTATAGTTCCCAGTTGCAAAGACTGGGTTAGACATAAATGTGCCCTAATAACTGTGACTGTCGTCAGATGTATAAAGTGTCACAGGGTAAGAAAGTGAGTTAGGTGGTGGACAGGGAAAGGATGAGTGAATGAAAAGTCAAGGCCAAGTGTTTAAAGATCTCTGAGGGTTACAGAGTATGGCACCAGCTTATAAGGGGAAACCGGGATAATGAGAACCAGTCCAAAAGAATAGCTGGGGAAGGGGCAACCAACTCGAAGGGAAGACTGGCTCCAAATGTCACAGGGGAGAGTATTCTGTGGTGGATGGGTGGGTGGATGGATGGATGGATGGATAGATGGGATAGATGAATAGGTGGATGGTTGGATAGATGGATGAGTGGATGGATGGATGGATGGATGGATGGATCCATGGATGGATCCATGGATGGATGGGATAGATGAGTATATGAATGCATGAGTGGATAGATGGATGAGTGGATGGATGGATGGATGGATGGATGGATGGATCCATGTATGGATGGGATAGATGAGTAGATGAATGCATGAGTGGATGGATGGATGGTCCCCTGAAAGAGCAGCAAGTGCTGAGTTATTTCTCAAGATCTTGGGGGTTTATTATTATTATTATTATTATTATTTGTTTGTTTGTTTGATTGGTCTTGTTTTCTGTCTGGTTGGTTGGTTGGTTGGTTGATTTGTCTGTTTAGGTTGTTGTTGTTGTTGTTGAGGTTGTTGAGGCAGGGTCTTGCTATGTCGCTCTGGCTAACCTGACGTG
The DNA here is from genome assembly GCF_000001635.26 of Mus musculus. NCBI lineage: Eukaryota > Metazoa > Chordata > Mammalia > Rodentia > Muridae > Mus > Mus musculus. Next base: position 115,224,279 of record NC_000074.6, on the reverse strand, counting down.
TACTACATAGCCCAAGTTGTTCTTAAGCTCACAACAGTCTCCCTCAGCTTTCCAGGTGCTGGGCTTCCATATATGAGCAACCACACTCAGGTAAAATTTGCTTCTCAGGGATGCAATTCCCTTCTTCCAGGGAATTCATCCTCCATGATATTGGATAGGATAAGGGAATACATGTTTCTATGTGGTTAAGGTTAAAACTGGAGCTTTGGGCACTGTTCAGAGGATGTCATTCATGGGACGTCCAAGTTCATCCACACTGGCATCACCACCCCTATAAAACATGGCCATAGTCTCCATCCCGAGTAGTGAGACCCAACAGGCAATTTAGAAGCCACACATACCCTGAGCAGATCTGTGCTGACAGGTTTACCAGGGACAAAAGTTCAACCTAACTCACAGGACTTTGTCAACCTGTGGAATTCAAGGGACAATGGAGACAGCAAATATGGAGAAAGTCAGACCAGGGGCCAGGAGTTTAAGGGTCTCTTCACATTGTGGGGAGCCCCAAGGTTAACAGCTCACAAGTGTTACACCCCAAAACTTTCACAGTAGATGAAGACTGAAAAACGAAAAATTGTCTAGACGCAAAGCTCCAGAAGGAACTTGCGTTTTCATCCCGAGCCCTGGGTAGGTATTGAAAAGGACCTGTCTATCAGGTGAGAGCATCTCCCAGAAGGGCCACAAAGAAATCATAAGAACAGGCATGTCCAGAAGCTGGGAAGGAGGCTCGCATGATAGCACACTGGGTTGCAAGCTGGAGGGCCTGAGTTCCATCAGCAGAACCTACCTAAGACATCTGGGCATGGTAGGAGAAGCTGGAAATCCAAGATCTGGAGAGGCAGAGACAGGCGGATTCCTGGGGACAGCTGGCCAGAAAGCCTAACCCACTTACCAAGGCCCCGGAGAGTGAGACTCTGCCTCAGAAAGCAAATGGTGGATGACACGTGAGGAGTACGACCTGAGATGGTTCTCCACATCCACATGCTCATGCTTATGGTGCACACACCTCTGCACTCACATATGTGCGCCCATCCTCAGGCAACCATGTCCTCACCCATAACACAAAAGGATCACAGGTCTAGGAGAAAGGATCAGGAGACAGGCACTGGAGAAGAGCAGAGGTTAACTACAGCACCCCCTGAGAATATTGTACGTGAACAGTCTTTGCCCAGAGTCCCTGCAGGAGTTTGGGAGACCAACCTCCATATCTGATTTGATTTTTTTCCCCCTTAAAGGATCCTAGAAGCAAGCAACGTTAAAAGTAAAGAATCTGGAAAATCATTATATGTGACCTCTGGTATGCAATATTCATCAATAAATTGTGAGGGACGCGGAACTCGTGGCTCAAAGGGGAAGAAAAACCCGGGACCATTTAAGGACACTGGGCAAGGCCCTCCCTGCGATAATGGAACTTTAAGCATTTGACAATTTGTATGCTGTCGGTATGTGCGCGTTGAGCCTCCCAAACCCCACAGCTGCGTGTTTACAGAGGAGACGTCGTTGTGAATTGCATCCTTATGTGCTGTATTTTAAAAGCCCATTTTCAGCCCCTACTTAGCTTCCTCTCAGAAATACCATTCAAGTCGGGTCTCTGAGCATGCCTGCACGCTTTTTGTGTGCTCCCCCCACCCCCACCCAGCCACACATTGTCAGCCCTGGCCACGGTAGTTTTTCCCCACTGTGTTTGCTCTGGGTTCCCTGTTCCACGATGAAACTCAGAATTCTGATATTTGTCAGCACAGAAAGAGGCTGAGACTTGGGTCCATTGAGGAGGTGGGCAAAGGTGGCCAAAAAAAAACAGGTTTTAAGTCTCTCATCTGGGCCCAGCAGGGTGCCCAAGTATTACTGGGTTCGGTTTAATATTGAAAAGCCTGGGTTTAGATGTTAGAGAGCAGACACTGAAAAACAGATTTTTTTTTTTTTTGGCTGTGAGGCTGAGATTATTATGCTACAGCTGATGGCAGCCTACAGTTTTCGCCCGCCAACTGGCAACTGCATACAGTTCAGCATTATATCGCACCTCTAGAAACCGCACCTATAAAATGAGCGAGAATACCAATAAAGCCACTGTTTCAGGCTGGGGCGCTCTGTTTGTAAAGTGCTTGCTGTGCAAGTGTGAGAAAATAAGTGAGTTTGATCCTCGGAACTAAAATGATAGGAAAGGCATGGTGGCTGCAATCCAGGTGCTGAGAAGGCTGGGGCAGCAGGATCCCTGGGGATTTCTAGCCAGCCCACCTAGACTAATTGGCAAGTTCCTGACCAATGAGAAACCTTGTCTCAAAAAAGAAGTGAAGTAAATGGCTCCTGGGCAAGGATACCCAAGGCTGTCCTTTGGTTTTCACATACACTTGGATAAACACATACGCATTATGCTCACACAAAAGCATACACACGCCCGCATAAATGCTATTTCCTAGGATCATAAGGAGGAAAGAATAGTATGATATTGTTATGTTTAGTGCATAAGTCTCTGCTGAATTTAAGCCACTGGTATCATCTCCGAACATAAAATAATCTAAATCTCATAACAGTCAGGCACTGTGCCGGGCAGGAAGCTGAGGCAGGCTAGGACTGCAGATAGTTTGAAAGAGAAGTCACACTGCATGTAGGTGGAGAAGCTAAGGATTTGGTCTGATCTGTTTGACTCTAAAGCTTGCGGCTCTTTCCGTATCACCTGACTAGTCATAGTTTCAGATAGCGTCAACTGGCTAAGGTCAAGGAAAAGGCAGCGGTAAAAGCCAGGTGTGCTGGCTCGCTTGCATCTCTAATTCCAGTGCTGGAGAGGTAGAGATACGGGAACCCTGAGTCTTGTTGGCCTGCCAGCCTAACCTGCCCAACGAGCTGTAAGCCAGGTGAGAGACAGTCTACAAAAGGAAAACAAAAGAGAAAGGTAGATGGCACCTATGAAATGCCCTTAGGCCTTCACATACACTGTTATGCACGTGCAGAAGAGGAGACAGGAGAGGGAGCAGGGGCAGGCTTGGGGCCAGTACCCACAGTGATTAGGTGAGCTAGCTTACGCAGCTTTGGCACCACGGATGCTGGCCCACAAGGTGGACTGGACAGCCAGAGGCAGCCAGACACCATGTTTTGAAGTCTCTGAAAGACACAGTAGCTCAAGTCTTCTATAGGCTCATGGGAGTCGCATGGGACTCTGATGCAGAAGGGTGAGAAAGAACACTATGAATTCAGGTGAAGAGGCGACCTTTTAGGGTTTCCGAGAGGGCCAGCTCAATGGCAAGAAACCAAGTCATCTTGTTAGTAGGAAAAAGTGATTCTCTTTACTCAGATTTCTATACAGGATCAATTATGACACCATGTGTGGCCATGCGGAACCCACGGCTTTCACTAAAATGAGATGGTTCGCTCCCTAATGCGAAGTCGGGACATGCTCACAATATCACTTTGAGAAAACCATACTTAGTCCTGGTTGATGTAACTTGTACAAGTCTCAGCAAAGCGGCACTGGCTCAGATCCTATGACTAATGATGCGATGTCCAAGATGCATCTTTAAAAAAATAGATGACATGTAGAAAGAAGAAATAAAACGCTCGAAAGGCATTTGTTTGCGCTGTTGAAAACTGGGAACTCGTAGATATCTAATGCTAGACTTAGAGTTAACTGAAGTCTGACATTTATTGTTTTATACAACAAGAACCAAAACATGACCATTAGGGACTGGAGAGATGGCTCAGCATTTAAGAGCACACACTGCTCTTGCACAGGACCAGGGTTCGGTTTTCAGTACTCATCTTTGGCAGCTTGCAACTCCCCGTAACTTCTGCTCCAGGGGATACAATACCTTTTTCCAACCTCCACACAAACTTCCACTCACATGTACCCCTCCACATACATATATATACATAATTTTTAAAAACTTAAACATAATCATTAAAAGCAACTTCATATGTATTTGAATATGGTTACAATAGAAGAAAGCTCATTGCCAAGATATGTGTGTGTGTGTGTGTGTGTGTGTGTGTGTGTGTGTGTGTGTGTGTACTTCTTGCCTGTTTTCTTTCTTGCAGGAACAGTATAGTGGTAACTACCATTAAGACTGTTATATACATGTAGTCATTTAGTAAATACATTTAAAGAACAAAGACCATGGCCAAAACTATGTCACACAAAACATATAAGGAAAAGGAAGACTGGAAAAGAAACTGTTCGGAGTACTAAAAATATTTTCATTACCCTGGTGGATTTTACTCTTGCTGGCTGTGTAGCTCAGTGGTAGAACACTAGTCTAGCATGCCTGGGGTCCTAGGTTCGACCCTCCAGTGTCATAGTACCAACAAGCCCTTGCTAGGGGCTCAATGCTAGCCTGACAATCTATCGTATTGTCAGATACGCTGCACTAGAGTCAGTCCACAGGCCAGCACAAACACACATCTTGCTTTTATAGATCCCTGATGGCCAACTGACCAAGGCATGGATACTTAACGATGTGCCCTCATGAATCCTCATGGCATCTGAGGATGTTCCTATTACTCCTGTTCTATGAATGGAGTCCCTGGGGCCCAGCTTAGGTCACCAGCAAATGATACGGTGGATGCTTAGCTTTGTTCACTTTTGTATATCCCAAACCCCAGACTTTTCCAGGTGCCCCACGTTGGCCGTTCATTGGTAAACTCTCCAAAGAGAAAATAAAAGGGAAGTAAAGAGTCACATTCTTCCTCCCATAGACCAGGTGGAGGTCCCGTAGCCCAAGGCTTCCCTCTAGATACATATTTAATTTTAACTTATACATGTATGTATGTATGTATGTATGCATGTATGTACATGCTTGTATAAGTGCATATGTGAGTCTGCATGTGTAAAGGCTCTCTACTTTATTTAGTTTGAGTCAGGATCCCTCACTGCATCCGAAGTTCATCTATTGGATTAGACAGGTTGGCCAATAGCTTAGGGGCCCTCGTTTTTCACTTCCTCCCCAACACTGGTGTTACAGACATTCAACACTGGCCCAGATTTTTTTACATGGGTTCTAGGGATCGGCCATGCCTGCACAGCAGTTGTTTTACTAACTGAGCTAGTCTGCCAGTCTCACAAACACGTGCTCTTCAATCTGTCCACAGTGAAAGCCTTTCCTTCTCAAACCATTGCCCCCAGCCCACTAAAACAGAAATAGAACCTTATATTTGTAGCTAATGGGCAAGTTAAAGGGGGACACATCAAACATGGATTTGCTTCTGTTTGTTTTGGAGACAGAATCTCCTCAATAGCCCAGAACGGTTTCTTACGTGAGATCCTCCTGCCTCTGCCCTGAGTATTGGGATCATGGACTGTATCTCCATGTCTTCCTTCCTGGCTTAAGCGCTTTTTTTTTTAACCAACTATGTCTTTATTTAAAACTTTTAAATTAAAATGGTAAATTTAACAGGTGTGAACTTAATAGCTTCAAAATACACAGATCCTATGATCCACATCGACAAAAGCACATATCTAGATGGGAGTGCCTGGTTCAACTCTTAAACAGATGCACATTTGATTAGAAACAGTGACGTCACTCCTTATTAGCAGAAGGTCAAGAAGACATACCCAGACCTGCTCACTCGCAGAGAAATTCCATCACCTTGCAGGGCTGTTTTTGCCTTTGCCTCTCACTAAGAAACTCAAGGTAAGTGGACATGAAAGATTGTAGTGGTTGAGTTAGCTTACTTCTACTTTTCTAATGCTAGGCCAGAGGGACCACTGTCCCTATGTGTGCACTGGTTTAGGGCTAGCTAAAAGTGTCATACACAGTTTCTGCATCTCAGCCCAAATCCCAGCCCGAAACCAGCTACCCATGTGCTAGTTGTAAACTTGCACATCTGAAAACAACCAATCAAAGATTTGCTCCGAATGTGCTAAGCACTAAGAGTGTGTTGTGTGATGGGTATACAGACAGGCTCTGAGAACCAAGAGAAGATAAAGAAGTTGCCATTGCCCCAAAGATGGTGTTAAATAAGGATGTAAGGCATTACTAATTTGTGTCATAATAATGATATTTGCAATAACAAATCTATCCAATACCTATGGAACACGAATGAAGAAGAGAAAGGTCATCTTCAGAAAAAGCATGTTAAGATCTCATCACAGGTTAGAGACCGTATAACCTTGCTTGGTCCAGAAAGGACTCACACCATAGTTCCCACTCTGTCCCACACAGAGGCCATGAGTCTACCAGAGATGGAACAAGTCTGCAGGCAATGGGACCCTGGGCCTCTGCAGGGTAGAGAATATCCATACGAGTTTACAAGTTTAAAAGGGAATGAATGAGGAGGCTGGTAATGCTAGCAGTTGAGAGACAGAAGCTGGTGGATCATGGTATTCCAGCCAGCCTTGGCTACATGGCAGGTTAAGGCCAGTCTGAGATACATCCTGAAAGTGTATCCCAACGATGAAACTACGAACAGTAGAAGAGTGGATCTGGGAAAGGTCAAGTAACCATTCCAAACAAAACATGGCTTTGCTTGTATATCCAGGATATGGATCTGGTTGTAGCACTGTTTTCCCAGAAAACAGAACAATTCCCCAGCCCCAGCCCCAGCCCCAGCCCCAGCCCCAGCCCCAGCCCCAGCCCCAGCCCCAGCCCCAGCCCCAGCCCCAGCCCCAGCCCCAGCCCCAGCCCCAGCCCCAGCCCCACCCCCCACCAGCCTCAGCCTGGAATCTGATTTAACTCACACCTCTGATATCATGGTGGCTTGAATGAGAAGTACTTTGCACTGGCTTGGGTGGTGTTGAGCCTTTGGTCTCCTACTGGTGTGGTTTGTTAGTGTGCTTTAGAAGGAGCAGCCTTGGTGCAGGGATGGATGTCACTGGTGGAAGTCCTTGAAAAGATAAGCACACACACACACACACACACACACACACACACACACACACACACGCGCGCGCGCACGGGCCACCTCCATTTCACTCTCTCTACTTCACATTTGCGGTTAAAGACGTGATCTCTCAGCCTCCAGCTCCAGCAGCCATGCCTCCCCGCCAAGGTGAAAACTTTAGCCCCCTGGAGTCATAAACCGAAACAAAGTCTCCATAAGTTGCTCTCAGTCACTTGGGTATTTTTTTTCCCAGCAACAGAAAGGTAACAAACACAGAAATGGAACCACAAATTGTTTCTTTCTTTCTTTTTTCTACTGACAGGATGAATGACTTGGAGCAATCAAGGAACCAACTTAAGAACTATGATTAGAACACGAATGATAATTTAGGGCTGGAGGCCAAGAAGGACAAGAAGCTTGGTTTGAGGAAACAGGCATAGAGAGCTACTGATTCCAAGTCTGGGCTGGCAGTGAGCCAGGGAAGCCTTCTCAGGACTTAAGGGACCAAACACGGCCAATGCAGAAGAAATGGGGGTGGAGGGGTGAAGCCATAAAGCCAGTTAGACTTGAAAAGGAAACAAAGTAAAATCTGGTTTGGGTATGGAGCATGTACTCTTGGGCAACAACAGGGATAGAAACGCATCCCTTCCTCCCTCCACCCCTCCCACTCTCCCCCCACCCCATTCTATACCCTCACGTGGGTGAAATGATTCTCCGGCATCCTTCAACATGGACAGTCTGATGACTAGTCATGATTCTCAACTGACTGAATTGAGAGATGTCAGGGAAGAATGAAGCGCATCTCCACCTCTCCAGAGAGAATTGACTTGTCGATAGTAACTGAGGGGAGAGACCTACCCTAAAAGTGAGTGGCGTTATCTAAACGGCGGCGAGTAGCTGGGATGGGAAAAACTGGCAAGGATAGGAATTCCGTGCCCAGACTTTGCATTAGATACACTTGCAAGACCGTGTATTGTTCTGCCTGAGGGAGTGTGTAACGTCATTGCTCGCAGCGCCCACAGACTTGAGACTTCAGCCTTGCACTGTGTATCTGACACCAATCCATGGGGATTCTGGCCTTCAGCATCACACCGGGAGGTGGAAGCTTCCCGCTTCCTGACCCAAGCAGCTGCCAGGTTCTCTGCTCTCCAACGTGTAGATGACCGCCATTGAATTACTCAAACTCCTATGCAATAAATACCTTTTTAAAATTTTCTATGTGTGTGTGATTTGATGTATGGTGTGTGTGTGTGTGTGTGTGTGTGTGTGTGTGTGTGTGTGTGTGGTCCTGTTTGGGGTTATGTGGCTGAATGTGAGGATTCTCACTTTCAAGCTTAGGGTAGCTGACCTAGACTTTACTTCATAGCCTAGGCTAGACTCAAACTCACAACAGTTCTCCTGCCTCAGCCTCCCCATGCTAAGATAACAGGCTAGAGCCACTTATCCTCAGCTTAGAATAATAACTGTTCAGCAGAAACAATATACATTAGAAATATACTGTATTTATTGATGGATAAGAACCAGATTTTTTTCAATAGATGTTTTAAGATAATTCCAGATGTTTTAATATCAATAGATTGCTTTGACTATAAAATACAAAGGTTTGGGTAACTCCTGGTTATGTAAGATAGGGGTGGGGGGATATTGAATCAAGAGGGTTTGGGGTGACTCCATCTGGTAATTTGAGTCAACACTGATTTATAAATCACTGTCACTTAGGACTAACTAGTACCACTTACCAAAACACAGGTTAATCCCAGATAAATCTTTGTCCTACTCAATGTCTAACAGCAGAAACTGCCATCTTCACTAGATACACATTGTTTAATTTAATTCATGGCAGTTTTCCTTTTTTTTTAAAGACAGGGTTTCTCTGTGTAGTCCTGGCTGTCCTGGAACTCACTCTGTAGACCAGGCTGGCCTCAAACTCAGAAATCCACCTGCCTCTGCCTCCCGAGTGCTGGGATTAAAGGCGAGAGCCACCACTGCCTGGCCATGGCTGTTTCCCAATGTGTACACTGAAATGTAAAAGGTTTCTTTAAACTCAGACGACCGTTTACTTCATAATGGTTGGTGGTAGTATCATTTCCATTTATACTATTTAATAGCTTTTTCAAATAAAAGTTCACGTAATGGTTCTCTTCCTGCGAATCTTCTCCTACCCACAGGCTGTGATGAACAGGCCACACTGCATTCCAAAGGTTTACATAAATATGAATGACCACAGCAATGTGTGAACGAGACAGAGATGTAAAAGGTTTTTAAAGCCGAGTTCCAAAAAAAAAAAAAAAAAAAAAGGTCCTGTCTGTCAATGAAATAAAGCTGTTTTGAATTTGTTCCCACTCATCTGGCTCTTTTGCTGGGAGCCTGTGTTTGCTCGTGGTGATTAATGCGAAGCGCGTGCGGCCTTCGCTGAGCGTGGACAAGAACTGGCAATTCCAAATGGTATTCATCATAACCCTGATCGGGCAGGTGCGGCAGGCTCAAGTGATCTTTATTCTCCCCCGCTCCAGGTCACGAGGTTACGTGGCCGTCTTCACCTTTGTCCAGGGCAGTACCAAGAGCCTACCTCCCTCACCCGGCGGCATGTCAGGACATTGGTTCTGGACTCTGTTTTCAGGTGCCTTCTCTGCTCAGAGTCTCACTGGTGAAACAGCTTGGAAATCTAACAAATGGAGGTGTGACATTTATGAATAACTGCCTTTCCAATGTGCTTCAAGATAAATGGCCAGGCATGAAGCTTGGCTGCTAGGATGCTTGTCTAGCACACACCAAGCTAGCTTTGGTCTCCAGCATCACATCTCCAGCATCACACAAATGGTGTGTTGACACGTCTGTTTACCCAGCGCTTGGGGGATGGGGATGCAGGTACTGAAAATTCAAAGCCCATTTAGCTACGTAGGGAGTCTGAGGCCTGGACTACAGAAGACCCTGTCACCACCATGACCACCACAACCACTACCACCATCACCACTCTCCACACACACACAAAAGATAAATCTTAAGCCTGGGCTTAAAAGAACTGGGAAATGTTTGGGCAAGATTTTACCATGTGTGGGCTTCTGCCCCAAGAAACAATGTCTCACCCTACCCACCTCTCAGGCTGTCATGGAACTCACAGAGGAGGTGGAGTGGGGAGTTATGACTGTGGGCTGCCACGCCTGGCTCACTTTTTAACATCTTTTCTTAGCTCTTCTCTGGGGCTGTCTAGGCACGAGTGGTTTCCAAAGCAAGCCTGGTACTTTCTTCAGTGCAATAACAAAGTACTTGACAGAAGCAACTAAACAGAAGGATTTATTCCGGCTCCTGGTCTAGAAAGGTTTAGGCCGTGCTGGCACGGAAGGCTTGGTGAAGTTCATGGCCAGGGGATTTATACAGGTGACGAGTTCTCACTTCTCAGTCTGTCCGGAAGCTGAGAACAGAGAACGTTCATGCCCTTTCCTGCTTTTATTCAACCTGCGGCCTCTGCCTGTAAGACAGTGCTCTTCAACCTAACCGCTGTAGAAGGACCATCACTATACATCTCTAGTGGTGTTTAGCACTATTGCCCTTGGCATTTCCTAATCCAGTGTAATAGATGATCAAAGTTACCTACCATAGGGACGACAATGGGGAATGAGCAACGTGACCGGGACACTTGGGTCTCAGGTGGGGTGGGTAGGCAGAGACAGTGAAGAGGTACCCTGCAGGAGCACAGGGACTTGCTGCTGACCCCTGAAGGACTCCAGCAAACCCTGCCTCACTTTCCCCCACGTACTTCCATGAGGGGACATAACTGCGCTATCCCCTAAGATTGTGACAGGCTTCGAAAGACTAAAATTTTGGGAGGTACTTGGGATAGTCTAGTGCCTTAGACAGCTCATAAATATCACCAGTGGCTGTTGCCATTTTTACAAAGGTCACAAAGTTCATACACCATCGCTCTCTCCTCAGGCACCTGTATCTCATTCCACTAACGCTAAAGGTATGTCTGCAATCCTCTTTCACCTCCCTTGACCCATGCATGCCCTGGGTAGTGCTTGCTTACACAGCTGACAGGCCCAGGCAGCCTGCAACCATGGCCAACTGTAAGATGCATTTGGATGTGCAAGAAGTGTGCTTTTGTGTAGATTTCTGCCTGAAGGCAAATTCTTTATTGGCACACTGGGGATCTTTTGCCTGGATCATAGGCAATCCCAGGAGATGCCATCTGGTGAGACTGGCTTTGTCACAAGATGCCAAGCAAAGATTTGCTATTTGAGCATAGCTTGCGACGTCAAGTAAGCAGCACTTCCTTCCCTTCAGCCAAACAGGTGTTGACCGGGCACTTCTGTGCATTTGCCAGGATCTGATGCATGGATGAAGAAGATGGTGTGGAGGGTTTACCTGCTAGTAGAGGAGGAGATCACCCCCTAAATACCAAAAAAAAAAAAAAAAAAAAAAGAAGAAGTAACATGTGCAGTAATGGAAACATTAGGAAGAACAAAGCAAGCAGGTCAGAGGTCAGAACTTGGAGATAAGAAAAAGGACTGTTAAACACGTTGATTTCTGGGAAGATCTCTTTAGTAAAGTGGGTATCTAAGAGAGACTCCATAAAAAGGGTGGCATCACTGGCTGGAACCCAGGAGAGTTCCCAGACAGGAAAGTACGGTCACCCATCATCTCTGTCACCCAGCCAGACCATCTGCCAGACATTACCGTGGTAGATGACAATGGGTACCAGTGGGTGCTGCAACTACCATCAAAATTAGGATGCAAACTTCCAGAAGTGAGGGTAGAAAGTGCTGACAAGCCACAAGTATATGGTCCCTCGTCTGACTCTCAGGATGGAGATGGTTGTCCACAAAGCAAAGTCTTTCTGGTGGAGGGGAAGAGGCCCCCAGAGGAAGGCAGATTGAAATTCCCCTATTGAAATGGGTGGGCACTCAAACAATTGCATGTCTGGCCCTAATGTTGCCCTCTGAGGGCTTTGACAGCTGTAGGGAGGTGAGCCTTCAGGGCAAGGACATTTAAGGAGACTTCCTGGAAATCATGCACCCCTCTCAGTTCATTTGCTGCCTCAACCAGAAGACTCTGGGTGGAGCTCGGCAGTGCCTAAGCGTACAAGCGTACGATGGAAATGCTGTTCACTATACTGAGGGCAAGACTCCTTTCCCCGACCCTGATGGAGACCGTAATGTTCCAGTGTAAGACACAGATGTTAAGCAAGTGACAATTGGGACAATTACTGCCTGAGACAACTGTGACAGGAGAAGAGGGTGCAGTGATTGAGAAACAACCAGCAGGAACCAGCCCTGTGTGGCTGTGGGGGTGGGGCTCAGGGTAGTGCCAGTTCAAAGGTTACAAGCCGAAAGAAAGAGACCTTGGTAGGTTGGTGGGAAGGGGAGGCAGGAGACAGGCCCGGAGATGAAGCTGGGGTGGCTTAGCAAAGCTCCAGCAGTCACGATGAAAATGTTGGTCTTGGGTTAGATGTTTAGTTCAGGAGGGGGGAAGGCACAGGACGGGGAAGACAAGAGCTGTGGAAGCATTCTAAAGCACTGACGAGCCATACCTAGGAACACTGGTCATGGGAACTACATAAGAAAATTCTGGAAGCTTAATTTATTAATTAATCATAGCGTATCGTTAACTAACTAATTCATCGAAATTCCACCAGGTTTTTATACTTACTGTCTTTCTGAATTGTCCCATAGTAAGGAAAAGCAAAAGCTTTAAAAATTCTTTGCTTTCATTACATTTAAATTGTGTGCTTGTCTGCGTGTGGGTATGTACGCAGGTATCCATGGGATCCAGAAGAGGGCGTCGGATTCTGAGTTACAGGCCGTTGTGAGCCACCTGACTGGGGTGCTGGGGACTAACTCTAGTCTTCTGAATGGACAGTGCCTGCTCCTAACAGCTGAGCACAAAACTCTCACCAAAAGCAAAGTGGGGCTCAGTGGGTAGAACACTTGCCTTGCTAGCAGGAGGAGCTGCTATCCCAGAACCCCTGTAAAAACAGCTGGGCACAGCTGGGCACCTGTGTGATCTCAGGTGGTTCCCTGTGGCTGGTTGGGCTCCAAACCAGTGGGAGACCCTATCTTTAAAAAAGAAAAAATATAAATAAATGGATAACATGAGAGATGACACCCAGGGCTATCTGCTGGCCTCTGTAGGTAAGTGTGGACAAGTGCTTACACACCTATACAAATGCAAACACACACAAACACGCCTACAAATACTCACAAGAGCAAGTGCCAACTGGGTGCCGAAATTGAGTCCCAAGTATGCATGCACTTGGGAACTTGTCCAAGCATCCCATCAAACCCTGCGGCTTTGCAAATGTCCCTTCACGTTTATGCAGGTGTATACTGGTGTGCTGGTACACGCAGCTCCTTTGCCTATTAACCACCCACCCTGGTGCATTGTTGCCTGGTGCATTATTGCCTGGTGCATTGTTGCCATCAAAACCTCCTGGTTCCTTTCTTCCTCTACTCAGTATCTTCTCTCCTCACGTTCTTGTCCCTCTCTGCCCACACACTGGCGTGACATTCCTGGGCAGACAATTTACAGGCTGAGTTCTTTTCTGTCACTCTTCTTACTTCCTGACGACTCACCTAGACTAATGGTCCCCCTCTTGAGTCTGTGAGACCTGCCCTCTCCCCTTGAGTCCGTGAGTCCTGTCCTCGTGCTCAGGATTGAGTCTCTGCTGTCACCCTCTCTCGTTTCAGCCCTCAAAGGAATGCCACCAGACAGTGGACACCCCAACAATTGCTTCCCCCCAACTCTTCCCAAGAAAACTCTGTGCCACCTTTGACGACTCACAGGAGGACCGGGAGCAACAGTTCCTATGGATACTCCAGGTGCTCCTAACCACCTGTCTCCAGGCACACGTCTGATCTATGACACATGTGGTCTGTAACGCAAGTGCTAACACAGGTGGTATTATTACCATGGGTGCTGTCCTTCATGTGATCAAGTGATCTTCACGTGCTATCTCATTTAATCTTCAAAACTGCCTTTGGGATGATGTCTGTTTTTACAGGGAGATAAACTATGAGTTTATCCCTGTGAGGGGAGCTCGCAGGGTCCTCTGATCTAGCAGTTTGAACTGTTATGGTGATCTTGTTCCTCTGTTCAGCTGTACACGCTTTCTAAAGGACGGAAGCCAGGGCCATGGTAGTGTGCTCTGCACCAACACCCTTCTCTTGGACTCTGACTTCGTATAAAGTATATCTTACAATATGCCTTTGCCTCTGACGAAAGCAAGCTCCTTAGAGCCAGATCGTTTGCTAAGATCATTTACATAAACCCCAGACAAGAGGTTGATTGTAGTGCCTGCTGGAGAACTAGAAAGTTCTGCCCACTTCTAAGACTTCTAAAATCTACAAATATTTGGCAACTTCTCCTCCAACAGCCAGGCTAGAGAAACCTCCAGGAAAATGAGGGTCTGGGTTCATGCGATATTTGAGTTAAGTGAGAGTGGCCAGCTGTTTGCTTCGGAGGAATCTTGTTGCCTTTGACAAATCCCACTTCAAAACTGATTTTGGCCCTCCTGGGGCACGCACCCTATTGGCTAATTGGGTTGTTAAGTCCTTGGATTTCACAGAAAAGCAGCCTTGCTCCGCTGAGGAACTATTTTTACTCCTGGAGGCTGTGGATGGTCCACTGAGGTTTCCTGAGGTGCTGGCATGGCAGGCATGGGAGAAAAGCAAAAACAACAGTGCCATGGGTATGTTGGACTTCTCTAACCATGCCTACAAGGCCAAAACGGACTGGCACGTGCTTCTAAATTGGTGTTTGGAATTGCCCCTTTCCACTCCCAACATCCCTGGGTATTCCATACCCTTGGGGCTACCATTTGCTTTCTATTTCTTGCTTTAATGTTCTCCATACTGTTCTCATAGACCTGGCTCAAGTTGCATAACTTGCCACTCGAATTCTATCTCCAGGTTGGCAACCTTAGGATGGAAATGGGTCTGTCAGAAATGTCAGGGGGCCCCGAACCAACCCAACAGGAAATACTTGCGTTTGGAAACATAGCTAAGAACACGCTGGAATGTTGCTTTCAAATGCAACAGGATAGCTTAGGTTGGATAACCAGATCTGAAGGTGAATGCTGTCCCTTGGACCAAGCAGCCTGAGGTGTACTCCTCACAACGGGAGTGATGGGAACATCTCCAACTCTCCTTCCTTTGCCAACCCAAATCCTTCTTCATCAGAAGTAGGGAATCAGATCTGGTGAGGGCTGCGGTACCCACCCCTAGTTTTAAATAACATGATGGCATATCAAAACCCTCGCTTCCACGCTGCATTCAACAAGCGAGGTACCTGCCAACATGCAGCTAAAAATACCCTGGGCATCTGCACACCACCATCCATCTCTGCCTGGTGTGGGTGGGTGACTGACCCCTGAGCAGGTGGAGAGCCAGGAATTTTTTTTTCCTGGATTGAGTGTCAGAGTTGACTTAAAACAGATGTTCTCCCAAAGCTGCCCGGGCATGTATAACAGGGCTACTTATGGACAACAGTTTGGAGACCTGTTCCTACCCAAGCCGAACAAAGGAGAGCGTCCTTGAGAAGAGAGCCCAGGCACTGAAAGGGTTAAGCCACCTTTCTCCCAGGGCTGAAAAAAAAAAAAAAAGAAAAAGAAAAAAGAAAAAAGCGGGTGAGGGTTACCAGAATAGACAGAAATAGGAGAGAGAGCTGTCATTTTGTATTTTCAGGATTGTAGAAAAGCCAACCCCCCCCTTTAAATGTAAACATTCATTAAACTAATTTGAAGTTGTCATTACTTTCCACCCCGCTGTTTTATATCAGATTATTCCTAAGTGCTTGGTGAAGAATCCCATAAAGACACACTCGATTCCTCTGCAGGGGATAATCGCGTGGTTTGCACAGTGATTTACGCTGTGTGGTACCGGGAAGTGTCCTCAACTTTGAAAGAGGCCTCTCTCTCCACTCCTCTGGCAAACAATGTCTGCCTTCCCCCCATGGAAATAAAATTCCAATCGTTCCCTCCACGGCGATTATGAGGTCCCCATTACCTTTTCTCCATCCAACTGGAGATAATTAAAAGCAGTTCAAAGCACACGCCAGAAGGTACTGGGCATTTTATTAATAAACGCAGAACCAAGAATACGGCAGCGGGGGCGGGGACCAGGGGTGGGGTGGGGTGGGATGTCATTGCGGATTCACACTGTGGGATGTGCTGGTGCCCCTTGCCTGCTTGACTTCTTTCTCCCCACCCTCCCCTCCTTGAGTTAGGGGGAGCCAGCCACTCCAGGCTCTGAAACCGAATGGACTGAGGAAAGGACAGTCCACTGTCACACTTCCAAGCCCAAGCCTATTACGCACACAGGTTTCCTCAACCATCCTTTGCTCAGAGAACGTGATTCCCGCATCCTCGGCTGCTGGAACTAGGAGGCAGTCACTGAGACCATATCCAATGGCCTGGTCTATAGTTACTATGCATCCTATTAAAATAAAGGGAATATGAGTGTCCGCCATATAAGTCTGCTCTGGTCTTTACAGGGCATGAGGACATAATATGTAAAGACCCCAGAACAGTGCCAGCCTGAGATGGACATTAGCTCAGCTCTATGTTACTATGCATGCAGATGTTCAAATCCACCCAAAGGGGAGCAGCTCCAAGCAAGGGTTGGGGACAGGGCAGCAGCACAAGTCCAGTCTTCACTTTCTCCATCTCTCCTGTTTAGTGTGCCTGGTTCCCAGAAGCCGCTGTCACCATCAATCAGCCGCCATTGCGGCCTCAGACCTTAAATGTCCAATGACCCAGCTCTGAGTCTTGGTCAATGGACCCGGTCCAGTGATAGAGTCAACAGCTGCAGCAGCTGTGGTCACTGAGTGTATCGTGCCTCCGTCCCTTCACCCCACCCTCACCCCTACGATTAGCGTTTTGTCAGAGATCTGGATGCTTTCAAGCAGAGAAGATAGGGCTGGGGATGGTGCCTGCCTCGCATGTGTGCAGTCCTGGCTTCTGTCCCCAGCACCCCATAGACGGGGGCATCGTGGTGTAATCACAGCACTTGGGAGGCTGAAGCAAGATGATAGGAAGTTCAAGGTCACCCTCATGGATTCAAAGCCAGTCTGGGCTACATGAATCCCTTCTCAAGAAGACAGGGAGGCAGGCACTTAGTCCACTTAGTCAGTACATCTCCACACTCTTGAGTGGTGTACCAAACTGACCAGAGCCGGAGCCTTTTGAACGGTGCTCGGCTTTCCATGGGCCTTCTTAACAGTTCAGACAAGAAAGGCAGGTTTGGGAATAGCACCCAGTAGAAAATACAGTTATCATTTCTTCCTTAATCTCAAGCAGCGACAGGTCCTTAGTTCCAACGTGGGTCTCTTTAGCATCCATGGGATGTGCCCCTAGGATGGCCTCAGATGCAGTGTGAGTCTGCAAATCTGGATTCTGCCCAAAGGGCCTGCCATCACAGGTCCAGCATGTCCTTTAACATCTCTGTGCTTACGCTCTCTCTGTTACAAGAATTACAACATCTATTCCATGGTTTTTGGGGGTGGAAGGGGGTCCTCACAAGAGCCTTTGGCACGTAATAAGCATTGATCAAGCACCATTAGTTGTGACAGTCACAGGCCATCATCCACTCCAGGCACAGCGCACACATAGCTGTCTGAAGATACCCACAGAGACACTGCAAATCTTAAAGATAAAAAGAATGCACTAAAGCTCTTGTTCTTCTTAAAGCAAGATCTCACATAGCCCAGGCTACCTTTGGACTCTCCATGCTGGGATACCCTTGAGACTCTGATCTTCTTGATCTTCACCTCAGTTGTGCTGAGATTAAAGACATGAGCCATCACATCTGATATCTTCTTGCATGCTAAGCCAAGTTCTGGGCCAACCTGAGCTGCATCCACATCCCTTGAAGGGCTTCTCCGTATACTGCCAATGACCTCTTGGTTACATTAAATAAAAATGAGACTGAAACTCCATTTGTAATTGACTTTGTAAAATGAGACCAAGAGATACCCCACAAGTGTCCAGTAACTTCTGAGTAGGTGAAAGGTATTTCTCGACTTTCTTCCTGGTGTGCCTGGCCCCGACATAGAAGGGTGTGAGCTTGCTGGTTATTCTCAGTAAGCGCTGGTCAGGCATAATGAGACTCTACTAAGCGCACACTGAAAAGGTTCCAGGGCACAGGCCACAGTCTAAGACTCCTCTGCGTTTGGCAGGGGCATCAGAAAGCTTGGGCATCCACATTTCATACTTCACCTAGAATTCATCTGGAATTTCATTCCAGATTCTCACCAAGCCACAGCCTGTGGCCAGTGTTCCATCAGAGAGAGGAATGTGCTGTAAAACCCAGGCCAGCCTGTCCTCACAAGGTGGCTGGCAGAGCCAGTGTTTCAGCGTCTGTATTATCCCAAAAACTGTTGTTTTAGCAGGGGGCAGAGGGGGATGATCGTGGATCAGGTCTCCAAGTTCAAGGAAATGAAGCAGCGGAAAGAGAGGGCCTGTAAGCCTCCCTCTAAATGCAAGTGAGGACAAGGAATACTGATAGATTAACTACACATCTGGCTCACATCCAGAAATATAATCAACTACAGCCTAAATTGGTCTCTTATTTATCAGCTTTGTTGGTTTTTGTTGTTGTTGTTGTTTTTAAGGGATAAAATGGAGCCCTCTGATGAAGAATTACCAAGGACAAACTCTAAATTACTGAACTTAAGGGACCAAAAGTAACACTTCAGAGAAGAGGAAAAAAAGGAAGAGAGGGAAGGAGGACAGAGAGGAGGAGGAAGGCATGGTATAGGAATCAGAACAGAGTGTCTCTTAAGTAGCACAAATGCAACACTGTCATCAACAAACATGGATGGCAGGAGTGTAAGAAAAGAACCAATCAGAACTTTCCTGGTTGACTCCACAGACAAAGTCTCTGCATCTTCTTTCCTCTCTTCTCTTGATACAAAAACTGACCCCACCAGCAAATTCTCAAGCCAGGTTGAGCATCTTTTGTCTTTTTTGTTTTTTTGTGTTTTATTTTGTTGCTTTTTGGTTATTTTGTTTTTTGTTTTTGTTTTTGTTTTGCATGCTGCAGAAGTCACACCTCTTCCTGGTAGTCCTTCTGTTTCAGAGAAGGTAGTTGACAATGTAGTTAATGTCTTCCCTTAAGCAATTACACACTAGATTAAGGACTTCAGTATGAGAGTGCCGTTACCCTGTGTTTTATGGCAAAACAATACGTTTCAAGATGACAACAAACTATAGTGGCATATTCATGTAATCCTAGCATGAAATAAATTCCTTGCAAACACCATTATTGTTACCTAAGTCTTCCACCTGTTTGGGACTTCCTGTGAACTAAGTTAAAACATAACTTTACAATAATTTTAAACATCATTTTTCCGGAGGAGGAATTTCCCATGAAGCATAGAGTTGATAATCCTCTCCGGAAGTGGGTGTTGTTGACGTGGATGCATGCTATCAGCATGGTGTTATCGACAAGCAACTATAATCTGTCCAACAGTCATTGTTTTTAACTTTACTTTAGCTTTGAGGTGCTCAGCACCCCCTTTGTTGATCTGTGTTTCCAGGTTTCCCTGGGTTTAAAGTGCATATAGAAATGAGGTCTTTTCTAGCTGATCCAGTAACGGGAATTGTCAGCCAATATAAAGTGACGTGCGTGCGTGCGTGCGTGCGTGCGTGCGTGCGTGCGTGCGTGCGTGCGTGCGTGCGTGCGTGCGTGCGTGCGTGCGTGCGTGCGTGCGTGCGTGTGTGTGTGTGAGAGAGAGAGAGAGAGAGAGAGAGAGAGAGAGAGAGAGAGAGAGAGAGAGAGAGATCCTGGCTCCTACCTCTGCACAGCCCCAAACAAAATAGTGGCAACAAGACCTTGACAGATCACAGTACAATTTGAACTTCAGACACAGATGCATTCAATTTTGAAAGAAATTGGGTGTGTCTTTAGTGAAACTACTTTCCATGCACTGCCTGAGTACAGGCAGAGACTAGGGAGTGAGCCAGACATAAGGGTTAAAGTGAGAATCATTACATTTTGCCTTCTGGACATCAGGTGAAATTTAGGATAGTAAAGTTATTTTTAAATTCAACATAGAGAGGGGACCATGCCATGCCGTTGTCACAGAAAGAATTCACATTAACACAGAGCTGAGAGGGTGGGGGAAGTACCATGAAAGGTCCACAAAATGGCAGAGCTGGAATTCATAATCCGTCCTTGGTGGCTTTTCTTAAAATTTATTTATTTTTTAAAATAATGTACATATGTATGTGTCTTTATGTAGGCTTGGGCATGTGAACGCAGGTGTTGTAGAGGCCCGAGGGGTCCCCTGAAGGTGGAGTTATAGGTGGAGCTAAACTACAACACTTGGGTGTTGGAACCTAAGCGTGCGTGTTCTGGGACAGCAACGGGCCACTATTAGTTGCTGACCTATACTTCCAATGCCTGGATTCACCTTCTTGTGGTTGAGATCGTCTACGGACTGGACTCTGGGCTCCCCGGAAAAACACCACAACTAGGCAGTTACATAGACCAGTGTCTCTGCTTTCTGCTTAGCAGGGACTTGGTAGGAGATGGGGTCAATTCAAGTTGTCCATCAAGGGTAAAAGGTTTGTCTGTAGTGCCCCCCCTCCACCCCAGGAGTCACCAAGTATCCTATGGCAATGCAGGAGTTAAGGTAGATCAACCCCCCCCCCCCGGTTCTGTTCAGCAACAGGGAAACATGGCCACAGTAATAATGGTATTTACGCAAGAACTCTGGTGAGACTGGGCCTGAGGACTGAACAAATCACACCAAACCAATGCTTAGCCAAAAAACAGTCGATAAAAATGCCGTGACTGGTGAATTACAGTGGTCTTCTCCTCTCTTCGATAATTTGGGGCAATTGCATCGGAACGCTAGCCCATTGATTTCCACTCCAATTCGTGCCCCCATGCTGGGGCAAGCCGGCTGGCATACCCGAGTCTGCTGGAAGACTTGACGATGGATCTGAAAGAGGTGCAGGCAATTGTTGCCTCCACCGTTAACAGAACTATAACTCCGCTCCACACTCTGAAATGCTCTCAGTGCCTCTGAGAAACAGCTGAGCACTCCCTGAGTGCCCATCCTGGATTAGTGGGTTAAGCGCTTCCATTCTGCCCCAAGGCTGCCAAATCACTTCTGGCACTTTCTAGAACTCTTTCATATGTTTTTTTCTCCTCCATACTTCTAATGGGGAACAATATTGACAATGGCATTTTAGAAAGCAATAGATAATCAATGTCTGGCAGTTAGGGGCACATAGATGTATTCTTAATTTTAGCACCATATTCTACAGGCTCCAAGTGCTGGCATACATGAAAACTGTTTTAGCTTTGTTTTTGTTGTTGTTGTTGTTTTGTTTTGTTTTTTGGAATAATGGTTTGGAAAAAGCAGATTGTCTTTCTGTAAAGAGAATGAAGTTCAAATTTCCACATGTCTTAGAGGTAATATAAACTTAGAAAGAAAGACAGGATGAGTCAGAGGCATGAGGAGAGAATCAGTCTCAATAGAGCAAGGGAGGGGACATTGTCATGTTTAGAGATGCTGCTTGTCTGGTCTAAGGCAAATAGATGCTCCTGGCAGGTACAGAGCAAAGGTCAGAGGTGCTGCCAGACACCTAATGATGTACAGAACAGTCCTAAGTGCAAAGTGTATCCCATCTCATTTTAGGATTGCCAAGGTTGAGAGTAATGTCACTCAAGTGACGTGAGTAAGTAAATAATACATTTGTCCCACGTCACCCTTTGCCACAAATGACGCTTACCTACATTGAAACTAAGGGGCATCGTCGCTTGTGCCGTTACGGCTCTTTGCCGAGGTACAGATTTTCTTCTATGAAAGCGCTAATATTCCAAGGTTCTAGAGAATTCCCCGTTCCTTCAGGGTTCCCTAGGTCCCATTCCCAAGCTTAAGACATCTTGACGTCAAGTGGGAAAAAGAAAGCTGACTCTTTGGATCTAAAGTAAGTGTCATGATCGAAGTCCCCCAGAACAGAGAATGGGCTTGGAGCTCCAGTTTAGAATGAAGAGTGTTTGCCTAAAGTGCACAAAGCCACGGACCTGACCCTGGTGCCAAATGAAACAAGGCATGGTAGAGCACACCAGTAATCTCAGCACTTGGGTGGTGGAGGAGGGAGGGTCAGAAAGTCGGGGTTACTTGTCTTTGGCTGCACAAAAGAGTTCAAGGGCCAGCCTGAGCTACACCAGAGTTTGTCTCAAAAAGAAAATATAAATAAATAAACAAAAGACTAGAGAAGAGAGGTGTGGCTTGGTGGTGCAAGCCAGTCATCCCAGAACTCAAAGCCTGAGGCAGGAAGATTTCTGAGTAGGCCTCACAGAGAGAGGGAGTCCCTGTTTCATGAAACAAAAACAAACAAACAAACAAAACTGCAAACAAAGAAAAAGGAAAACGCCCATTAAAAAGGGGCTGGTGAGGGCTGACGGCTTTACAAGCTGAGGGTTTAATAGAGGGACTGAGTTTTTTACAAGCTGAGTTGTGCTAAACTCTGTTATTAAAGTTAGTGGTTCTGCCAATAAAGCCTCCACTCCATGGAAAATACTTGCTAAACAGATTAGTCACGAGAGCAGAGAAAGGAAGACGACGCAGTACTTAGGAGACGCACACATCCGAGGAGCTGCTCTTTCTGATCCCCCACCCCCACCCCACCCTGCTTCCAACCACACAAACCAATAAAAAGAAGGAAAGAGCCCAGCCCCTAAGCTCAGCATCCTCAGAGCAATGAGGTTGTGTCCATTTACCCTGGCTTTCAGGAAGAGCAAATCTGTGGCCGAACACTTCTATAGGGCACATATGAAAATTATGCTTGCTCGCCAGGATCTCTTACATTGGAGGGTGTGTGCTCTGGCTGTTTATTCTTCTTCAAAAAACAACCTAACAGGGAGGGGCTCTGGGGAGTAGAGGAGCCTTTGTTAGCTATTGGTGAGCTGGGGGGGCGGGGGTGAGGCAATCAAAAATTTACAGGCAGGCTCATGCATGCACATATCACACAAAATATACACACGTATGCAACATACATACCATACACACAGAACACACCACACACATATATATACAACAAACACACCACACACACACATACATACACACACACACACACACACACACACACACACACACACACACACACACACACAAACATACACACACAGAGATGCCACAATGTAATTCCAAAGATTTATTTACTTTTATTTTATTTATATGTGCTTTTCCTACATGCAGGGGAAAAAAAAGAAGGTTGAAAGAAGGTGTTGGATTCCCTGGAACTAGCATTACTCAAAGCTACGAGCCACCACGCGGGTATGGAGAACCTAATCTGGGTCCTCCGGAAGAACCCCAAGTGCTCTGAACTGCTGCGCCATCTCTCAGCCTCAAATAAAGGTAATTTTTAAAAGATTAATATAGGAAAGGAGCCAGTTGTCAGAGAAAGAGTGAAAACACTTCCCTACCCGAGCCACATGCAGCACACAGAAAATGTCTGTTACATACACACAGGAGAAGGCAAATGCTATGCAAATGCCCTCGAAAGAGTCAGAACTCACCTGCTGCACAAATGTTTCTCAGCATTTTGTTTGTTTGTTTGTTTTGTTTTACTTTCTCAGATCACTAGTCCCCCTGCTTCCTCCTCCTCCTCTCTTCTTTCTTCTCCTTCTTCTTCTTCCCCTTCTCCCTCCTCCCTGTCCTCTTCTTCCTCCTCCTCCCTCTCCCCCTCCTTCTCCTCCCTCTCCCCCTCCTCCTCCCTCTCCCTCTCCTCCTCCTCCTTCTTTTTCTTCTACATTGTCTCTCTTCGTGAGTCCTTGAACCCAATTTATTTCTTCAGAACACAAGAACCTAAAAGCCTCAGCGGGTGCTCCCTGAACTCAGCCGGGAACCTGTAGAGTGAGTGAGTAGGAACATGTTTGCATTCATTTTCTAAGTTTACCATGGTAGCAAATGTACAATGTTAACCAAACGCAATGCAACACAAGGTAGCCAGTGGCCTGGCGACCTCTCCTATTGGTTGCTCTGTCCCACTAGACTGTCCATGCCTGAGGAGTTTCTGTATCCCTTCTGTTTTGTCCTTGAATGATTTCTCAGTTTCAGAGTCACTGGCACTGGATGCCATTTTAGGTCTAAGCTTACCCCACCCCAGAGGAGGTCCATCAAAGTGATTCATTAGTCTACAGGCCAGTGGGGCAACTGTCTGCGTAATGGATACGTAATGTGCTCTCCGATTATGGGATGGAGGGACGTAATGTGCTCTCCGATTATGGGATGGAGGGGGAACTCAATTGCTATGCATTGGAATTGTTCCTAATTTTCAAACTTATGGTTCATTTTATAACACAACCTTGGCTTCTTTTCCACCGCCTTCTAGTTTATGAAAATACATAATTAGTTCCAGACAGGAACGATGAATTCTGCTTATCACGTCTGAGAGGCCAGGGAGCACCATTCGGAAGGGCTTCTCCACATTGTCGTCCTGAAGATTCGCCCCTGCAGGAAGCAAGGGAGCAGCCTGTTTAGAAGCCTTGTCCAGAACACCAAGTAGGAGCCAAGAGACTGGAGAGCTCTGGGGTGTTCTTGCCGACTTAACTAAAACAAGCTTGAAGCCAGGGCGCAATCCGTGCACGCTTGATGAGTCCTTTCCCCATCTCTGGAGCATTCCCTGGTGCAGCATGCTTTAGGGGAGGTAAAGATCTTATATACTGGTCTATTCAGCTGATAATTATGTCAACCTCACCACGGCCAACTCTTGACAGCCTAAAACATTAAAGATTTTACACCGCTAGTGCCGAATACGGCTCCTTTTATTGGCTCAGAGAGCAGATATCAATTATAATGAGGTGATAAAATTTGCAAGCACTGTTTGTGTCCTGCTCGGATTCTTTCTCTTTTCTTCCCCTCCCACTCTCTTTGAGATAATAACGGCAGCAAAAGAGAAGAGAGAGAAATCTTCCAAGTTCTCTGAAAGCTCTGGCTTTGGGTGGCTGCGGTGCCATTGAGCTATTTGCTCCTGTTGGTGGCTTCCTTCTAACTAAAGCTTAGAGGCTGGGGGGGATTTCTCAGGCACACCTTGTAAGTGCCAGGCTCCCCAGGGATTAATGGCTCGCATTTGCATAACTATAAACTTAAGAGAGTTCTCCCAAAGCCCAGCTCCCTTCCACTACACTTACTGATGAGATGCAGGGCCCTCTCAGAGGTTCCCCAACCTAAACCAATTTGTAAAGTTGTTCTGTTGTTTAAAACATTAAAGAAATTAAAGTGATCGGACTATAATTAGATTAACATTCATATCTTCCGAGTTGCTTTAATTCTAATATTAAAAAGATTAAGCATCCACTCCGAGGATTAAGCAAAAACCCAAGTGCTAGCAACACATTTACATCGCCTTACTGTGCAAATTATAAACCTAATTAATCTAAAGTTTTTTCCAGAAATTGAATTGGATATGCACTCGCAGCCTGGTGAAACTTTAGCTACTTAAAATGCGCTCCAGCCTCATTCCCTCCTGTGTGTGGGGAGGCAATGCTGTGGTGGAGGAACCCATTACAATGACTTCACTTGCCTTCTAATTGGTGGAAATTAAATCTCAACATAAACTTATGTAAAAAGAAAGGCTGAAAGAATGCATGCACTCAATAAGAAAACACACCCTGGCCTCCCCATCCATCTAGCTGCTCTTCTAGGTATAGAAAGGCATGGCCTCCCATTGAGCTGTTCCACATAGACGCAAAAGGTGATGCATAACTTTCTCTAAGAACTTAGCTTCAGGGTTGTTCCTCCTGTCGACTGGCTTCAACTGGCCACTTGACCCTAGGTAGAATAGCCTGGGAAGAGATCTTAATTGAGGAATGGTCTGTAGACA
Source organism: Mus musculus (assembly GCF_000001635.26). Lineage (NCBI taxonomy): Eukaryota > Metazoa > Chordata > Mammalia > Rodentia > Muridae > Mus > Mus musculus. The sequence continues at coordinate 115,198,628 of NC_000074.6, read as the reverse complement.
CGTCTATTGGGGGGGGGCTGTCTTGACTGTTAATGGATGGGGGAAGCCATATAGACATATCCTATGTGTGGGTGGAGCTCTTTCATAAGCTGGACCAAGCTCTGTGTAAGACAAGGAACAAAGCCAGCAGAATGTAAGAAGCGGCAAGCATACAGTATGGGTGCCTGCTCTCCGTTCTTGCCTGTGGTATTGGTGGGACTCGCTGCCTCAAGCTCCTGCCCTAACCTTTTCATAGTCACAGACTGTTGTCACCTCTGAGCTGTGATCCAAAGGAACCCTTACTCCCCTGAGTTACTTTCTGGCGGGGTATTTATCACGGCAACAGAAGCCAGGTTCACACACCCCCTTGGACTGGGAAAATAAAGAAGATGACAAGGCTCCCTTTCCTTCTTTTCCTCAGCTTAGCTGCTTTATTCTGCTCCTGCGTCCCTGCCTGGTCCTGCCATTCCCTCCCCCTGCTGTTCTGCACCCCACACCCCATGATCCGGAGGACACAGTCATTCTTCCTGGGTCTCACTGGACCTACTGAGTAGCTTTGGTTTGGAAGACCATAGCAAACTTAGACAGTCTTGATGGTCATGGTGAAGCCACAGAAAAGACACATCCTGTTGATACAAAATAAGTCATATGTCTAAGCTCCTTGATAGAGGGAGAGGCCACTGCACAAGGATAGACACTCTTGTAGGCCTTTTTCTTTGTACTTGGATTGGATATGAAGTAGTGGGGACTTAAAAAAAAATGTAGTGGTTTGCATTGTAATTACTGTAGAAATATTAATCTTCCAAAATCTGTGGGCTAGCATAGGTTCAGGGGAAGAGGAAAGAGAAGAGGTGGGTAGATGGGCTGGGCCTGTGAAGGCCCAAAGCCTTGTTCTATGCCTTTAGGAAATACAAGCTGGGTTGTTAAAATTCTTCTACCAGGCTTTCCCAGCCAAGCTGACAGTTATCGTCTGCATTCATCAATATAACCACCATAAAAAGTGAAGCCATTGAGGAGAAATGAGAAATTACGGCCGAGATTAGCAGCCATGAGTATCTGTCACCATCTGAGGGCCTTCGCTCAAATCGAGCACCACAGCCCTCCATCCACTTAGGCCTAACCACAGGGCTATTACCCAGGAAGCACTAGCCATTCCATCTGTTATCATCCCAATGAAATAAATAGGTGTGAATTCCACCCCTGTCCATTGGGTGTTCCCTAAAATTAGTTAATGGACGTGTGGTTTGAGATTTGATCCTGTTGGGAGGAAATATCCATAGAGAAAGTACTGGCCAGTGGTGAGAAAAGAGTCGTCTTGGAAAAAGAGATTCACTGGCTATTTTTATATCATGAATGGAAAGCCCAATCGCATGATGTTTAAAATAAAATAGCAGTTTGTTTCTCACTGACATATAAGATAAAATAGGTGATCTGGTGAGTTATTTACTCGCTCCCTTCCAAACACTGTTCCTGAGACATGGGCTCTACTCTGTGACTTGCAATGACTAAAGAAGCTTCTCAAGGTTGCCTCAGCCTGGGATTCTTGCTTGGTCACATGACCATTCGAAACCACAAGGAATGCTGGGAAATGTAGTTTTCTGCATGGGACTGGAACAGACTTAGTGAACAGCTGTTCAAGGTTTCTAACAGGAACTCCTGTCAGTTCTGAGCCTAGACCCCAAGAAGGCTCATGTGTGTCCACTTGCTGACTTCAGCTTCTGCCAGGAGAAATGGTTGGGCTTTGCTGATCTCAGGAGGATGAGAGACATGTGGAGAACCACCACTCCAGGTAAAGTATTACATACACATTGAACCTACACTGGAATCCCCATGTCATGCAGAGATAAAAAAGCAAATTAACTGAGCTAGGCATAATATCTGTAATAACAGAGCCTTGTTTAAGACCAGCACAGCCTAGCATACCTCTATAGAGATCCCCATGGAGGTGAGAAATTAGTACAGAAACTCCCCTTGTTACACCATGGTAGAACCACAATTGGCCTATCATCCTTTCAAACCTTACTGACATAAACAGCCTCTTCTTATTCCAAAGCCCCACTCATACTCTCCTCTTTCAGGTAATGTTAAATATGTCCCAGAGTACTCCCATCCATGTGTATTCCCCCTGTGGCCACAAAGACTTATCATCCTGACCTCTACCGCATGGCTACCTGCTGCTTACTGCTCAGTACTGGAGTTTTGACTCCACTGTAAACCCAAAGACACCTTTTAACTAGCCACTGAAGCTGGGCCTCCCAGGTCACACTCTATGGACTGTCCCAGGTATGCCACACATGGGTTACATACTCTCTGGGCCAGTCAACACCCTCGTTTTTAGATTCTCTCGGTTGCATCCCTGTGTGCACTCATCCATGAAATCAGTGTGGACTCATTTTAGGAATGCACCCTGGTGTGATGCGCCCTGGTGTTCTGCAGTGGGATAGTGTTGTTTACATCATGCCCTTGTCTTCTTCCTCCCACTAACTGCAGTGTTCGTTTTTGCTGCGACCCCAGAGTTTGACACCTTCTCCCCTGGAGATAAGATAGGCACAAAAGACTTGGGGAGCTAAGGAAACATACAAGGCTCAGGAAGTTTAAGAAAATCGTTAAGACTTACAGGCCCCTTTCAAGGTTACCTACACACATAGTAACAATTGCTAGGGAGAGGAGACTGACAAGATCTGCCTGGAAATAGGACAGGAGGCTGGGGTGGGGGGTGGGGGTGGGTTCTCCAGGGGGCTCCAAGGGTACAACTTTGGTGAATCGGGGTAGGATTTTTAGTGATGCTATTTGTGACTTACGATGCTCTTGTAAGAAAGGCCAGTAGGCTCGGCTTCTCACTAACTGGATTTACATTCAGTCATTTCTTTGCTTAATCATTGGAGCCCTCCTCTGGGAGGAATAGCTGTCGGCTCATGTCTCCCTGAGAAAAGTCACGTAGCACAGTCTAAGCGTATCATTATCAACAAAGCTAAACCATGGCGGCTGGAGAGATGGCTCCGTGGTTAAGGATACTTACTGCCCTCAAAGAACGCCTGGGTTTGGTTTCCCGCCCTCGTGTGGTGGCTCACAACAGTCTGTAACTCTAGTTCCAGGGGATTTGACACCCCCTTCTGGTCTCTTAGGGCACTGCATGTGTATGGAGCACATACACTTACGCAGGCAAAACACTCATGCACGTAAAAATACAACTAATTCATTTACAAAGAAAACTTCATTACTTTGGGTATATTCCCTGCCTGGACACTGGGTCAAACACTGGCAAATGTGGCCCAATTTTCATCGTGGATAAAAGTTTGCCTGTCACACAGGCTTGCTGCTGCTGAGTTGCAGCCGCTGAATTGAATGCTGAGATGGAGTATACAGCCCGCAGAGCTTAAAACACTTATTCAACAACCCCTTTGAGAAAAATAAATTGCAGATTCCTCACGGGAGATTATAAGTTGTCAGAGGACCAGAAACCTGTCACTTTCAGTCTTTTTGTATGCCCATGTCCAGTATGTGTGCCTGTCACCTAAGATTTGCTGTTTGTCCAAGGAGGGGAACCTATGGGTACAGCGACACCTGTGGCAAGTTTTGATCATCACCCCAAGGCTTGGGTGCTGCTCCGCTTGGAATAGCATTGACAATATCCCCAACAGTGGCTCAGCTTGGAGCATCAGGGCAAGGCTGATGGCAGTGACTACTGTGTGGCACTTGCCTTTCTCAGCAAGAAAACTGCCCCGCTACCTGGGAAGGCAGCTGAAGGAGTGCTGGGTCGGCATCTGCTGCCAGCGAGACTATTTGAAAGTTTGAAGAAATGAGAAAAACTCCAAGTTGAATTTGCCCGAATAAGCAATTGATGCTTTGGAGTATAATTATCAGGGAGAAGGAAAAAAAAGGGGGGGGGATGTGGGGAGGGAATCAACACATTGTTTAGCATATGTTATGTTAATGGCAGGTTAGGATGGCCCACTGTGCATAATTTAGCCAAACAATTGATACCAAATTTTAATATATATATATGATTACTGCTACAGAAACGAAGCGCCAAGACAAAACACAGGAGAGCTCGTAATAGACACCCGTGAACTCTGAAGCCCTAATTACATCACGGGGGAGGGTAAACAGTTGCTGCTGAACCAAGCAGAAAACAGGGGTAATTTGTAAACAGGTAGAAAGCCGTCCAGGTGCACAGCATGTGTGTGGGGCGGCGGGGCCGGGAGGCTCTGAGCTTCCATCTGGGTTTATCAGGGATGGCAAGGTTCATGACCACTTCCCTCAGCTGCAAACACAGCCCCCAAGCTCTCCCACAGGTCAGCTCCTGACTGGCCTGCCCTCCAGTTCAAAAATAGAAAGCTAAAGACAAGCATTTGTCAAGGAGGCTTCTGTGTGCCCTATGGAATAAAACACAGTCTTCCTCTGGGATCTGAAACTCGTTACTTAGTGTCTTTACCAAGTACCTTTGAAGAGTTCTATCTTTTTAGAGAGTGGAAGGAGATGGGTCTTAGGCTACTCTGACCACAGGACTGAGACTTGCAGGAGACTCTGGAGTTCAGATTTTAAGCAATAGGAAATATGTTGGGTTATCTTATCTATGAGTCCTTGGAAGTGTTGAGGCTGTGGGATTGTATGACTGTTTGAGATCAATCCAGTCATAGAACAGTGTGTGGCTTTGAGTCAATGAGTTACCAGGTTGCCATTTTCACCCTGGTAGGCAGCATTGCAGGGCCAGTGACATCACGGCCATCTGTTAGGCGGTCCTTGGAGTACAAATAAACTTGAGTGAGTACCTACAGTGCAGCTGCCCTGGGATGTGACTTTCCATCTATGGTCACAAAACAGAGTCAAGGGGAAAGGCTGAGAAAAAGTCACCAAGCCTCATCTCTCCTTTCTAACATACTTCCTTCTCTACCTTCTGAACACAGACCCTCATGGGAGTCCCAAGATTTCTGTCCATCTCAGGACTTCAGAAGAGGACCTGGATTGGTAGTAGGGTCTTCACACATGTAAAGAATTCAACAGGACTACTATCCTCATGAGAGCCAGGAGTAGTGGCGCACACCTATAATTGAAGCTCTTTGGAGGCTGAGACGGAAGAATTGCAAGTTTAAGGCTAGCTCAAACGAATACCATGAAACCCTTACCCCCAAGCAAAGCAATAACAAAATAATAAGTAATGATAATAGACAGAAACACAGGGGCATCAGCCTGCATGATAAAAGAGGTTCAGCTTGAGATGATGGTTCCACAAGCCAAGAGGTCCCCAGGACTTCCAGTCACCACCAGAACCTAGGGCGTGGCGAGGGAAAGGTACCCAAGTGTTCACAGGTTACGGCCATTCCACCATCTTGATTTTGGACTTCTAGTCTCCATGTCTGTGTGTGTGGGGGGGGGGACTTCCTGTTCATCTACCCTATGAAACTTTGACAAATCAGTCATTGGAAGCTATCTAAGACATTTAGATGCTCCGAGGGGACCTTGCACCTCATCTACCTCTTGATTTGACAGTTGCAGAAGCTGAGATGCACACAGAGGTTAGATGCTGTAGGGAGATAAGGTCAGAGGTGAGGGCCAAGCCACACCTCACATTCCCAGCTCTCCAACGGTGGACACCTTCAACAGCATCAAAGTCCCTTTTGCAGGGAACATTCACACTTGTGAGCTATGCCATCACCAAATATAAGAATGACAGGGGAGAAGCATGTCCTCTTTCTGGGACATCACATCTTTGTCTTGGGAACCAGTGGAGATGACATTACTTGACAGAGCCAGGTGGATACTGCAGCTCTGGTTAAGGGTCTTGAGAAAGGGGGAATGGGCTGGGTTATCTGAGTAGACTGAACACAGGGTCTTTATAAAGGGATGGAAGAGAGCTGGGAAGACACCTTATTGGGTAAAGTGCTTTGCTTTGCAAGCATGAGCACCTGAGTCCAATGCACAGAACAAAGGTCAAACAAAGCTGGGCACAGAGGAGTTTGCTTGAATGTCTGCTCTCGGAAGGCAGGTGTAGGGAGACTCCTGGGGTATGTGAGAGAGTTAGCCTAAACTATCCCATGAGTTCCAGGCTGGTAAAAGACCCTTACTCAAAAAAGAACCTACTTGGTAAATAGTGCTGGAGGAAAGATAGCCAAGATTGTTCTCTAACCTCTGCATGTATGTGCATGCATGTGCACATGTACACACACAGATACACACACACACACACACACACACTTACTCACGCACAAACACACAAATAGGACAGAAGGCAGGTCAAAGTTAGAGCTTGCATGATGACAGGCTAGAGAAGAGAAAGAGGAAGAGGACAAGGACGAGGATATATGAGCCCATGAAGAGGCTGGGATGATGTGTTTGGCTCCTACAAGAAGGGGTCACATACAAAGGAATGTCACAACCGTCTAGAATCTGTAAAAGGTAAGGAATGGACTTTGCTATAGATGTTAAGATTGGATGACACGTTGATTTTAGGACTTGTGTGCCAGGGTGATGAAATACATCTAGAATTTCGGAAGTGGAGGCAGGAAGATGGAAAGTTTGAAGCCAGCATAGGCTATGGGTGAGACCCTACCTCAGCAAAACAAGGTACCAAAACCCTCCTTCAAACAAAACAAAACCACAGGTAGAGATACACAACAAAACTGTATTCTTGACTGTAAAGACATACATTTGAATTATTAATTCATGCCACTAAATTTGTGGTGGCTTATTGCCACAGTGATGGAAAGTAGATGCAGATGATACCCCCAAGACAGAACCAAAGATAAGATGGAGAGGTGAGAATGGCCCAACACATTACTGAGTGCATTGAAAGGTAGGAGGCTGGTTGAAAAGAGAAGTCATTATATCTGGGTCACTGGAACATCTGAGGGACAGAGGCCACACAGGATGTGTGTCTATGATGGAGGAGCCAAGCCATATTTCAAGCTGCAAGCTGCACACCTGGCAATGAAGCTCTGGCCAGTTTCCCATTAGGCCAAACATCCAGTGAGTATCACTGAATCTCAGGCTTGCATTTCATTCTGCTCCCTCAGAAGTGAAGTCTGTGTGTTATCCAAGCGCTTAATCCCAGTGCGTGTTTCGGAAAGACGCGCTCTCCCTGGCTATTAAATTCAAAACGGAGAAGTCATCTTGTCAGAACCAGAAATGCTCTTTTCAAGGAGCTTTGCATCTTCCAGAGCTCATGGCAAAAATTTGAAAATCTCTCCACAAAGCAGTCACTAACGATGCAATGACTCACAACTGTTATCTGATCGGTCGTCTTACCAAAAACTCTAATACAACAGGGCATTTTAACACTTCAGAACATGGAGGCCTTAATGAGGGTCCGTCAATTGATCAGGCCTACCTAGGCTAGACAGAGGGTTCGGTGAGTAGAGTGTTTGAAGCACAAGGGAGAGAACCACCACTTCAGGTCCCCAGGTCCCAGGAGGCAGAGGCAGAGGATTGTCAGAGCAAGCAGAGTAGCCAGACTGGCAGGATTGCCAATCTCTGGATTTAATGATAGAAATTGCCTCAGCATGTAAGGTCTATGTCTTATGTCTATGAAGATATTTGATGGCAACCTCTGGCCACTCCACTCATGCACACACACACACAGAGATCCCACACGCGTTAGCCCATACACACATACACATGCTTACACATATAACACATACATAGACACGTGCAAAAGAGCAGTTACCAGAATTACAGTTATTAAGTGTCATTCCCAGTCTCCTGAACCCAAGCCCTTCAACAGAGCCCTGTTCTGCTCCCAACATCAGTCACCTTTGGGGTCCTCTGTCTACACAGTCACCCCCCTAGGCCTTTCCGTAAGTCTTCATCCTCTTTAAACACTAAAAGATGAGTCCAGGGCATGCCTAAACAGAGTGGACCTTTGCAGCTTCCATTCTTGGTACCCGGTCCCCTTCTTTTGTTTATAATATCCCAAAGCCCCTTGGGGGTCCCCCTCCCCAGCTGCCACCCGCTGTGACTTTCTCAAGGCATGGTTGTTTAGAAGCTAACGTTACTTCCTGGTGCTAGGAAGGGTCACAGGGCAGAGGCCTCCCTGATGAGAGTTTCGCAGCCTCTGGCTCATGATGTTGGTCCAGAGTGAAAAGCAGCCAGAGTGGCCTAAGAAGAAGCCATGGTGGTGGTCCTACCCTTTGGTAGTACTAGGAGGGGTGTTTGATGAAAACTGAGAAAGAGATAATTAAATCCTTTGGTACCATTTATGAACCTGGATCCCAACAGGCCTAAAGTCAGGCGCACTTGAATACTAGTAGGATCCTGATCCAAAGTGGTTTTTTGTTGTTGTTGTTTTTTGCTTTTTTTTGTGGTGTTTGTTTATTTGTTTATTAGGGGTGGTGGTGGTAGGGGCTTTCTTTAAATCCATTTAAATCTCATCTTTGGTTTGGATCTTGTGTCAGACTGTATTGCAAAAAAAAAAAAAAAAAGCCATCCTCTCTAGAAGAAATCTTTATATACACCGAACACCTGTAAAAATGTCCGATTCCTGGCACGGTGCCATTATTTCTATTTATCTCATAGTTTTCATCTGTGAAGTTCCTTGTGAGGTTTCCTGACACCCTCACAGGAAACAGGTTACACGCAGAGTATTGTTTTCATTTTCTTCTAAACTGACGCTGCCACTCAAAGCTACACCTCTCTCATATCCAGACACCAGCCGTTGCAGTCAGAGCCTCCCACCTGCCCACGTGTCCAGGAAGCCTGTGCCACAGAGGAAATGGCCCCGGCCAAGGTACGATGGGAACTCATCGTGACTATAGAACCTGTCCCGTGATGTCACTGAGTAGGAAGCTTCAGGGAGAGAAACTGTTGTCAGACAGTCAGACAGACAGACAGACAAGAAAGGAGGGGTTCTGTGGGAGTTCTCTCAAAGGAGAATTTTGATGCATCATTATTCAAAAATCTAATGACACGGGAATAGAACCATTAAAATACGTTATTTATTTTTAGTTATACTTCTACTTTTTCCTTTTTCTATTTTGTTTTTCTTCTTCTTTTTGGTAACTCTTGTGGTTCCATTGTATGTTAGGTAAAAGTTCCTTTGAGAAATTCAGATTAAGAAGAAAAAGGTGTATGGGTGTGACCCTTCCTACTCTGAAATGGCTCTTGCAAACCCTTCTGCCCGGTGGAACGGTGTGCATACGATTAGCTGCACACAGGGGGCCCACGGCTTGCATGAGCAGTTAATTTGCTCCACATTTCCAGGCTGCATTATAACCCTAATGATCACTAATAATAGACAGACCCACATTTTATTGAGTAAGTAATTTGAGACATTATGATTTTTATCATGCGAATAGGATTGACCAATTTACATTGGGCCCAGGGAGATAAATAACTGGGATCAATCTCTGCAGTGGCGGGCTCTGTCTCTTGGCAAACTGATAAGCATTGATCAGGAAGGTGGACGTCGTGAGGCAGTAAAGCCAACGAGCTGCTGCTGCGCTCCAGCCAGAAGGTCGGCCAGAGAGCCTGTGTCCACCTGTGACATGATGCCAAAGGCAATGGGGGGGACCTCATTTTGGGAGAGAAGGTGGGCTTTGTGCTCATGGGGCACAGACTCTCAAGCCAGTCCTGTCTCTCCTCTTCTACCTGCATATGACCTTTCATCCAGGAACACACCAGGAGGCAGGCAAGGGGCTGGCAAGATGGTTCAGGGGTTTAAAGGCGCTTGTCGAACATGCCTGGTGACCTGAGTTTTATCCCCAGAGCTCACAGAAAGGAGGAAGGAAAGAATTGATTCCAGAAAGCTGTTCTTTGGACTCCGTACATGCAGTATGTTACATGCATGTCCCGACATAATTCACACACGTGTTGGGCTTTTTTTTTAAGTGCTTTTTTAAAAGGAGAGTTAGGTAGAAAAAGTCTGGGTGTGGTTTATTCAAGAGGATGGAGAATAGGTTCCTCCCCCAAAGTCTGTAAACATAAAAGCAGGGATGGAAGGGCTTCATGAGATGCATCTACTCTGCAGAAAGAACCGAGCAGAAAGGGGATTCCCTTTATTGCCATAGAGGAAGCCACTGAGATCCTTGTGGCTGGGGTGACAATGATGGGGCCTCCAGGTTCTCTGAACTCACACACCAGAGAGTGGAGGAGAGGCGGAGCTCGGGAGCACTTTGCTGAACACTTCTAGAAAGATCTGCCTCAGTTGCACCTAGACACCAGAGCAAGAATGTTTTCAAAGCTCAAGCGCTTTGAAGGTGGAAATAGGAGAATCAGGAACTCAAGGAGGGGCTTGGAGAGATGGGTCATGGGGGAGAGCACACGCTGCTCTCTTGTAGGAACTGCCTTCCATTCCCAACACTGTGTCAGGTGACTCAGGACTGCCTGTGGGCTACAGCTCTGGAGGACTGATGCTCTTCTGGCCTGTGCAGGGGCCTCATGTAGCAAACGCTCACACAGACACATACATGCACGTACATGAAAATAAATCTTTGTATTAAGAGAGAGACGGGGCGTAAAGTCATTCTAAGCTCAAATACGGAGTTTGAGGCCACCCTGGTGCACTGAGATCTTGTGTCAAAAAAACAAAACAAAAAACAAAAACAAAAACAAAAAACAAAAACAACACAGCAAGCCAAATAAACAAAGGAATGGAAATCCTAGCAAACTTTTTTCCCTGTTTGAAGGAGTTATTTGTTGGAAGCAAAAGTCATATTTGGGGTAGGGGATAATGGTTGTTATTCTGGGCCTCACAGACTAACCTGCCTGTCAGTAACATCTGGCTTTTTTCCCTATGCATGTCTAGGCCATGTAAGTCCATACTTTAGCCATTTGTTTATAATTAGAATCATAAAGGTCTTCTTTCTTACTGTTTTTATTTAACCTAATACTACCTCAGGAATATTTTTTTCTCCTTTCTCATATCATCTGTTTTCCCACTTCCAGATGTTTTATTGTGACTCTTAACTTAAGGAGATGCCTTACTGAGGGGAATTTTTAAAAATGTACTTTAAAATGGTTTCTTTTATTATCTTAATTCTTTATTTGTTGCTCAGTTGGCATTTCAGACCAGATCTCATGTAACCCGGCAGCTTGCTGACTAGCTGAACTTCCAGTGTTCCTGCCTCGACCTCCCAAACGCTGGGACTACATGTATGTCCCACTGTGCCTAGTTTATGTCATACTGAGGAGGGAACCTGGGGCTCCCTTCCTGCTTGACAAGCAAGCGCTCTCCTTGGCGATCTGCATCCCTAGCCCCTGGGCTTGGTTTTTGATGTGGCTTTGCTGTCTAGGCTGACCTCAACCTTGTCACAGTCTGCCTAGGGCCTCCAAAGCTCTAGGGTTACAGGTGTGGGCCCTGGTGTCTGACCTAGGGAAGAGAACTATTAACAGAATGCAAACAAGGTGCTAAGTGACATTGGAAAAGCAGTAACAACAACAACAACAACAGAATACAAGGCACCATTGGCACTAAGGGCATGTGTCCCCCCACCTGCCCAGGTTCACGGGGGGGGGGGGGGGGGGGGGGGGGCAAGCAGAGCCCCCCTGGGAGTTAGAAGCTACACACTGCCAGTCACTCATTTGAGTGTATTGTTGAAGAGAGAAGCTAGGAGCATGCTGGAGAGGGCTCTTCAAAAGGGAACTGGCAGGCAGTCACAGCAGTCTGTTTGCCATCAGGAGTTAATTAGCCTTTGGCCACTGAGGAGGGGAGGAGCTTTCCTTGGATGGAGGCTCCAACCTTTAGCTGCAGCTGCTATTGCTGTTGGCACAATCCACAGTCATCCCCCCCCACCCCCCACCCCCTGTCCCCTGCAAGGAGAGCAACCGGCCTTGGGAATGAAAAAAAAAATTTTTTTTAGATGACCTTGAAGGAGAGAGGACAGCTCAGCCTGACTAGAAATGTCAACAGAATCCATCTTTTCCAAACCAATGTTTGCCTCTCCTGGGACTGGAGAGCCTACGTTTCAGCAGAAAACGTAAGGTATCCAGGGACCCGGAGGATTCTACAGCGTGTCTCTTTTGCTTCGGCTACTGGGAGGTAGCAGAAGGCTACGGACCTTGGAAACATCTAGATTTATATTCAGCCTCGGTTACTTATTAGCAGTGGGACCTTTGGCCGGTGACACTTGTAGTGTTCCAGTCTCTTCCACCAACATGCCTTCGACCAGATTGGCCATCCTATAAGGAAACCCTTATCCAAGTTCAGCACAGATATATACATCTGTGAACCCAGCCTTTGGTAGACCGAGACAGGAAGGCCTGTGTGTGTCTATTAGTATGTAGCCCACACTAGGCTTGAGGTGTGCACCTAAGGCAGGACCTACGACAGTTAAGACACTTAATCTCATGTTCTGTTTGTACAGCTGAGGAGACATGACAGCAAAACCACTTATCCCTCACAGGGAAGGGACCTTTGGCACCTCCACTGAATCTGATCCTCATTCCTGTGTCTAAAGATCACCTGACGTAACTTTACTGCACATTTCAAGGTTATTTCTTCTTACACAGAATAATTCCAGAGTCTTAACAGCAAATATTTAGCAATGATCTTCTATCTTCCTAATCCTTCGTCTACTACAGACATTGCTAATCAACTCCACCATTCTTTAATCAGGTGCAGGCACTGTGTCAAGGGTCTTCCCAAAGCAGAGCTCTAGGGCGTCACCTGGGATACTCTCAAAGAGGGAATGACCAAGGCACACCATTGTATCCTGTCCCTATAATACCAAAGGTTCCAGTAATTCATGCCTATAGGCACCGCTCAGAGAAAGCCGGACCAAAGAAAGGCTTGTCAAGAGCCTAGCACATCATTAAAAATGCAAAAAAAAAAAAAAAAAAAAAAAAAAACCACCCCAGACGTTTATAAGGAGCTCAACTGGCAATAACTCTATGGGGCAAGGCTGGGGATTAAACTGGAGAGCTGAATGTGAGGGACACAGAATAATGATCCATGCATTCTTCTGCAAGCAGAGGTGCTGTGTGATGAGTGTGGGCTGGGGCAGTATGGTGGGGAGGCCAGGGGATGTGGTGGTTGGGGGAAACCACACAGAGAGGCCAATGAGAGGCACATGGAACTGTTGTGATCTCTATCTGGGGAGACAAACAAGTGTCTTTTCATTCCGGATAGGGTATCAACAACAGACCAAAGAAATTTCCCCAAGTCTAGCATGGTCGATCAAAGCCTTTCAGTGGGGTTATTTATAGGAGCAGGGTGAGGGTTACTTAGAGTACCATGTACACAACTCACAAGTGGCTACACAACTACAGAAAATGTCTCGGTCCTTCCCAGTAACTCTTCACTGCCTACATGTTCTCAGAGAGGGAAGTGGCCTTGTGAGCCCCTTCTTCATAACAAAGGCTGTCTACAGATTACAACCGATAGCCTGGAGTTCATGGGTCACTCTCTGCTTCCATGATGAAATATTAATGGCATTGATCTTACGTTGGTCTCTTAGGACAACCATACCTGGAAGTCAAGGGTGCAATGGCCATCCCGTGCCCAGAGGGATAGCAGTCTACAACAACAGCCCCAAGGATGTGGCAGAGGAGAAGTAAAGAGGATGAGAAGATGAGAAGAACCTGCACCATACTCAGGGCTAGAGAGCAGGGGCCTCCCAGCACTGGCTGGGCCAGGAGGTCAGCAGGGAGGATATAGGGTCTTAATGCAAGCATCAAGCCAAAGGATGCTGGTGGAGATGTATGCTTAGTTTTCAAGGCCACTGGGACGGAGCAGAGAGGTTTCTGGGAAGCTGTGACTTCCCATATTCCTCGATTCTAATCACAAGGCATTAAAAGAACAGCCAACACATATCCGTTACTTATGCCTAAGGCACAGACTAGAAGCTTTGTTTCCAGGCTCTACTACAGCTTGCCTGTCTTGTCCAGCTTCGATGGCATCAAGCTGTTTCTGCTACGTCACTGATCTAGAAAGTTTCATTGTGGCCTCTAGGTGGTACAGCCTGGGAGCTTCCTCATACACACGTGGGAGTTGAGATGGGAACAGGATGGTGGGTGGGCTTACCTGTGTGCTTCTTTTAAATATTTATTCTCTTTTATAAAGTTTTTTTTATAAAGTTATTTTTTTATATAAAGTTATTTTTATTGGGCTGGAGAGATGGAGAGATGGCTCAGTAGTTAAAGAGCTTCTGTTGTAAAAGACCTCCATGAACTTCATCAGAAACCATGGTGGGCCGGTTACAGCTGCCTGTAACACCAGCTCCAGGGGAGCTGACATCTCTGTCAGAGGTCTCTGAGGGCACCTCACTCATTTGCACATGGACACACAAACATATCATTTTTTAACAAAATAACTCACTCGAGTATGTGCGTGCGTGCGTGTGTGTGTGTGTGTGTGTGTGTGTGTGTGTGAGAGAGAGAGAGAGAGAGAGAGAGAGAGAGAGAGAGAGAGAGCATATGTGTACATACAAGTCCATAGAGCATATGTGGAGGTCAGAGGTCAACGTATGGAGTTGGTTCTGTCCTTTTATCATGAATGTCCTGGGGACTGAATCTGGGGGCTCTTTGGAAAGCACCTGTACCCACCCAATCATTTTGCTGGCCTTGACGTTTTAATCTTTGCTTCATTTCCCTGAATATTAGAGTAAAATATTTCAGGCAGAGAATGTAAGTTCAAATAGCCCACAGTGGAGTGGCTCGCTGGTGAATTACAAGAGGACAAATCATGCCCCTCGTGATTGTGGATTTGCCTTTCTTTATCTTTCAACAATCTTACTAGAAGATCATTCGAGCTCTGTTATGTTCTATTTTAAAATAATACTTTAAAAGGCCACCCTGAGTCCAATAGACTGCTAAGAAGAATGGATGGTGACATTTAGGGTTACAGTGAATAATCCTCTCCTGTCATATGTAACATTGTGGTCAGCAGGTGTCATGAGCTGCAGGGCGGTTCTTAGTGGAGAAGTGTTTTCATTTTTAAATAATTGTCTTTCCTAAACCAAAGCAGGCATGCCTAAGAGAGACGGCTTTGTGAGAAATATGCTTGTTTGTGAATGGAAGGGCTATGGTTGGGTTCCCTACAATTCACATGAAAACCAAGCAAGAATGGCAAGCCCAGCACTTGAGAGGCAAAGACCGGGGAATTCCAGGGCAAGGTGGTTAGCTAGGACTAGCTGGTAACATCCACGTTCATTCAGAGACTTTGCCTCAAAAAATATAACAGAGAACTCTGAGAGAAGATCCCTACCATTAACTTTGGACCTCTATACAAACACTCATGTGTACCCACATATATGTGTATTCATGAACATGAGAACACAGGCCCACACCACATACATATGCAGAAATAGGAGGAAGGGGAATAAGAGGAGGAGGAGGAGCAGCAGCAGCAGCAGGAGGAGGAAGAGGGGGGGGAGGAAGAGGAAGAGGAGGAGGAGGAAGAGGAGGAGGAGGAGGAAAAGAAAACAGGGGGCATTGTCACAGAAGCATCTAAGATATTTGCTTTTGAAGATCAACACCACCTTTGGGTTTGTGACCACAGGCTTTTCTATCCTGTTCCCAAAATAATGGCTCTGACACTTAATATATATAAGTAGACACCTAGGCCAATACCTTTGACCTGTTTCCACTTGCTCATAACTCAGTTACCCCGTTTAAACTACCCTAAGTCATGCCACGTGGCTAGTTACCTCTCCTTCAGTATCATGCGACCATCTTCTTCAGAGTTCAAGGCAAACCCATCTGCACTTGACTATCCCAGAAATCCTGTCCCTGTGCAGGAACTCCCACCTCCCTATATCCTGCCGAAGCTAACAGGTCAGCGGTATTTTATTGAAGGTGATGCTTCCATACATTGCACAAGAGATTCTCTCTATAGGGTCAATCTGGGAAAGAGCCACCAGGCCATGTAATGACAATTTTAAACATTTGGTTTCTTTTTCAAAACACACGGTACTATTATGAGACTAAGGTTTCATTTCATCCCCAGGTGTGAGGTATGGGCTGCTTCTGATTGTCCACAGCAGCTGATTTTCTTCCTGTTCTAGCAGGGGCGTGATTTTGGCAGATACTTTCTGCGATTGTATATAATGTTTGGAATTTTTGGAATTGCTCAGGTCCCGCCAGAGGCAGGGTAGATTGTTGGTTGCTGGTTGGTTGCTGTTGGTCACATTTTGTTAAGTAGTCATGCATGAAGAAAGAAGAAGAAGAAGGAGGAGGAGGAGGAGGAGGAGGAGGAGGAGGAGGAGGAGGAGAAGGAGAAGGAGAAGGAGAAGGAGAAGGAGAAGGAGAAGGAGAAGGAGAAGGAGAAGGAGAAGGAGAAGGAGAAGGAGAAGGAGAAGGAGAAGGAGAAGGAGAAGGAGAAGGAGAAGGAGAAGGAGAAGAAGAAGAAGAAGAAGAAGAAGAAGAAGAAGAAGAAGAAGAAGAAGAAGAAGAAGAAGAAAGAAGAAATAATCAGATATCCTGAGGGCAAAGAACAAACTTGCTCCAAGGAACTTGACAGCTCTATTCAGCAGGAAGTAGTCTAATGGTAATATGGCACCTTTTCCTTTCTATCCCTTTTTTTTTTCTCTCTGCTATCTAGTGTTAGGACGTAGAAAGGGTGGAAGACAGAAGAACCTACAAAGTAGCAAGTGGCTACAAGGTGGGAAGAGCTTTGATGTTATGTTCTCATAGGAACTTGATTTTGTAAACCTGGCTGGTTTCCAGCCCCTCTGGAGGTCAACGGTAGCCTAGGAAACTGAAGATGCTAGTCTTGGACTTACTAGGTGAAATCAGGGGGCAGGACCCTACAGTTGGCAGTACATCTCAATAGAGCCTAAAGAAGGCATAGCTACTTAAAGCTGAGGGCATCACACACAGCCAGGAGGTGCCTACCCATCTACATTCTGATGGTTTGTTTGCAATTCCATTATTTGGGTTATCTTGTAAAGACATACTGAATGCACAGATAGATGTCAGGACAATTATCGTCATTCCTAATAACAGGGCTTTCCATTTCCTGAGAGTGCCTCTCTGGGACCGATGTTTTACATTGGGTATGAGGCTTTTTAGGACAATTAATGTTTAAAATAGCATCCTCCTACAGCATGGGAAAACATTGTAGGTAGAGAATCAGAAAACATTAATATAAAAAAATGTCAGGAGCACATCATAAAAGGCTTGGCTTGCAGGTCCCTGGACCCACCACTAGTCAGGTAAAAGTGTGTGGCCTCAGTTGTGAGTCTATCCATTCTGCTATGTTTAGCTTCTCCAAGACGGAACTGAAGGTCCCTGTGGGGTTCACTGGCACAGTCATTCACCTGCCTGAGAACTGGACCCTGCCATGTCTGGACCAGAGTGGGATGGACAGCCCAAATCTGGGAGATTTTTATGTGCAACGAAGAGCTGTGAGGCGGATTGACCCCAAATGCCCATGCATGGGAAAAGTGTCACTGGGGTTAGGACTCACATCTCTAATGTGGCTGTCACAAAGCTGCCTACTTCCCCTTGGCTCCTGGTGATTGGTTTATCTCACTCTTAAGAAGGTTATTAGCATAGATTCCCCAGGACTAAAGAGTCCCCATCTCCAGTCCAAAGGAAGATACACATCTCTCTCAATGCAAGAAGAGTGGAAGTGGATAAAGGGCCTGGTGTCCTAACTGCAGAGTCAGATGGAGAAGCTCCATCAGTGTCAGGTTGGAGAGGGACAAAGAATATCCAGCCAGTGCCACACAGCATCTGCAAAGGGACATCCACACACCTACCACACAGTACCCAGGGCAAGGAGGCACACTCAAGCTGCCAGTGCACCCAAGGACACTGCTCAGGCTTCTGCTGAACTCTATAGAAGTTCTTGGCCTTTGAAAGACACCCTACTGTGTGTAATTTCCCTGCAGACTACTGCCTGTAAATCTGATTGGCAGGATGTTTGAATGTGACAATGAACACCTCGATGGTGAAGAGGCACTGGCATGGGTCTGAAGAGACAGCTCATTCAAGAAAGCACTTGCCTTGCAAGCCTGAGGAACTCCCATATCTGTCTTCTGTCTGTCTGTCTGTCCGTCTATGTGCCTTCCTATCTATCTATCTATCTATCTATCTATCTATCTATCTATCTATCTATCTATCTATAGATACAGATATTGTTATCTATATAAAAGCAGGCATGTTGTTATATACTTGTAATCCCAGCACTAAAGAAATGGAGATAACCATATCCCTGGAGCTTGTTGGACCAGTCAGTCTTTTTTTTTTTTTTTTAGTTCAAAACCAGTAAGAGTCCTTGTCTCAAAAGTGGATAGCAACTGAGGAATGACAACTGAAGTTGACCTCTGGCCTCTATAGGCATGTGTATACAAACGAAAGTGCAACTCTCCTAAAAAAATGTGTGTGTGAGCACACTCACAAACAGACAGATTACACTATACACATTATGTCATACACATATACTATAACACAGAGAGAGAAAAAGAGAGAAAGGCAGAGGGAGGGAGACGGAGGGGAAGGAGAGAGGGAGAGGGAAGGAGGGGAAGGGGAAGAGGGGGAGGGAGAGAGGGGGAGGGGAGGGAGATGTCTATCTAGACTCTGAATAAGCCAAACCTACAAGGAGAAGGTGTGGCAATGATTTAATGGCTGCCTGCAGCACACTGCCACTCTTGGCCCAGCCACAGCTCCTTTGGGAATGCAGTGATGGCATCTGTCTGACTGCCCTCCCCGAGATCTAATCTAGACTCTGATAGAGGAAAAACTCCACTGAAGAAGTCACAAAGTAATTATTAAAAATAAGGACAGAATCATAGGATTTTCCTAAGTAATACAGACTCATTACCATGCCCTGGCAGACATGCATTTTTAAACAATGGTTATAATAACAGAAAATTAGACCTCATTACTTATTCATAAAGTTCTGGTTACACTCTGCTCCATTTGTAAGCGTTTACTTTTATAAATAGCATCTTTGGGGCAGACGCTGCTCTCTGGCCACTGGATGTCAGAAACCATTTTCTGATTATTCTGGCCCACTGCCATTGCTGACCCTCTATCAGGACCACGGGGAAGTCTTAAGATGTAGGGGCTTGGCCCTTCTCAGTCACGAAGACAGGTGCCTGTATGGAGTTATACTGCTTTTTGGATTTTCGATTTGATTTAAAGCACTGTTGAAATTTGAAGACAGCAAACAATGTTTGATGGATCTACAACCTTTACACTAAAGAGAGAGCCACAAGACCAATAAATCTGCAGTAGAATTAATAATTGAGATACCTAGAAGCTCTGAAAGTGAGTATTAAATATGTAAAATCTTGTTGAAAAGCATAATTAAGTGTATCAGTGCCTGAAGCTTAAAGAAAAAGCAAGTTTCCATTAAAGTTATAAATGTCTTTTCTTTCTTCCTTTCTGTTTTTCTCTTTTTCCTTCCTTCTTTCTTTCTCTCCTCTCCCCTCCCCTCCCCTCCCCTCCCCTCCCCTCCTCTCCTCTCCTCTCCTCTCCTCTCCTCTGTCTGTCTGTCTCTGTCTGTCTCTCTCTCCCTCTCTCCCTCTCTCCCTCTCCCTCTCCCCCTCTCCCTCTCTCTCTGTCTCTCAAAACAGGGTGTCACAGAGCCCAGGCTGGCCTTGAACTTGCTAAGTAGTCAAGGGTGACCCTGTACCTCTGATCCCCTTTCCTCTATCTTCCAAATGCTGGGATTACAGGCATGCACTACCACGCCAGGTTTTACAGACGACAGAACCCGGGACTTTGTGTATGCCAGACAGGCATTTTACCAACCGAGCTACATTTCCAACCCAGAAATACTAGTTTTATGAATACATGAGTGATGCTGGAAATATATATATATATATATATATATATATATATATATATATATATATATATTTCAGCATATTGTTTTTTAAAATATTAAGTTGATTAAAACATAAAATGTTTGGTGAGCTGAAGAGGGAAGGGAAGAGAGAGATGGGGGAAACGGGCCTGCAGCTTGCAGCCTGTATTTTCCCATGAGTCTTCAGTAGTCCCCAAACACTGTGGACAAGTGTTTAACATTCTACTCTGTGTAACTGTGGCCTGGATATGGTTACTACAGTTTGACATGTCTAAAGAGACCGCCAGTAAGTCTGTTCACTCACCGGGACATGTTCTATTACCACTCACTGTGCCAGTACTGAGGACCCAAGGAAAATAGGGCAAAGTCATGTTCAACCTACGGAGATGCTATCTCTGCACAGCCCTAAGATGTCCCGCTTTTGCTGCTCTGTTTTCGAGGGTCTTCAGAAGACTCGAGACAACCACAGAAACCATTCTGAGAAAAACCGCGTCTCCCCATGAGTCATCGCTCCTTCCTGGGAAGCAGCGCTGAGCTAAGTGTCTTCAAGGTACTGTTGCTCCTAAAAGCCCACCTTGAGCCCAGCACCAAGTCCATGTGGCTCAAAAAGGAAAAGATTTGTGGAACTCCATAATTCAGATCAAAGGTCCACATAAGAAGCTGAGGTGAGAATTGGATAGCCCCCAAGACCTGGGGTAGGCAGGGACCCCCAGAGGACCATGGACAGAGGTTATCCCTTGCTATGCACTAATACAGTAATATTACTGATAGACAGTGTGTGCAAGGCTGGAGGCTGGCAGGCCTAGGGCAGAGGACTGAAAAAATAACTTCATTGCCTGCCACTTAGCATAAATAACAAAGTTAAATACTATGGAAGGTTTCCATTTGGAGTGAATGTCATGGTGTCATCCAGATACTGTTCCCACTATCTCTACTACAAAACACTTTTCTTATTCACTTGGTGTCCATGAGTGCTTACCGAGTGGCTGCCCTGGCCTATCTCCTGGCAGGTTTAACTTTGGTCCAATTGCAATGACTTGTTGAGACTAGACGGGAGATATTCACCAAGGTCCTGCAAACAGTAATGAAGAACGGCAGGCTGAAGTAAGTGGCAGAAAGTGGGGATTGTGGTTCGGAGAGACCTTGGAACAAAGGCAACAATTCTGGCCAGCAGAGGCTGGGGCCTAGGGTGGGTGGAATTTCTGAGATTGGGATGCTGAGCTGAGATCTGAAGGATAGCAGGGTGAAAGGTGGGAAGGAAGGGGAGGCCGAGGTGACAAAGGGCAGAGTAACCGAAAGACAGAGAAGGGATGTCAGGGTAGGTTAGAGGCTGGGATTGCTAAATTAAGCAGAAAGGAGTGAAGAATGTAAAGGAAGGTGTGGGTTGTTAACGCTAACGGTTTGGCATGCGGAAAAAGGCAGCAGGTTGGATGTGGGTCATGGGGTCATCGAAAAGACTATTGTGTCTATATCCATCACATTAGCTTCCTGGTATCTGTGTTGGCTTGAAGTTGTTGTCCCAGCACCCTTGAGAACAAGAGGCTAAAGGCATTCTCTCAGTAAAGTGGGGTTCCTTTGGTAGTCTCTAAGGGATGGATGGCCATCCCTAGTACCGTTGGACTCGAGTTGAGTCTCCAAGCTCTGCTTCGTTTTCACCTAGGCTTTGCCCTCATCTCTCTACCTCTGCCTTTGCCTCTTACAAAAGCATGTGTCCTGGTGCCCTAGGAGAAGCTCGGCTGGTAGCATACTTTCCTTGATGACATAAGGAACTTGAGTTGGATTCTTAGGGCTCAATTGAAAATGCCAGGTGTGGTAGTATGCACCTGTAGTGCCAGTGTAGGAAGGGGGATGGGGAGTAACGGGGGTGCTCCAGGCAGCCCTGGTCTGATTGATAAGTTTCAGGCCAATGACAGACCCCACGTCAAAGGAGGTAGATGATATTCATGGCTGTCGTCTGACCTGCACATGAACACGTGTGTGCACACACTAAAACAAATAGACACATGCCATTAGCTTTGGGATCTGCCTGTGCAGCCCACTGTTAAGGCCTCTCTCTTACATTCTAGGTTCTAAGAGAGCATCTCTTTTTCAGGATGCACACAGTCCAGCGCTGAAAGCCCTGGTCTTAATTCTGCACTTCTCAGAGGACAAAGCCCACCGAACCGCAACAGAGTCTGGAGAGTGAATCTCCCTGTCTCAGAGCAGGGGGCATTGTGTTCTGAAGTCCAGCCCAGGAAGTGTCACTCCCAACTCTCCACGGTGCCTGTAGCTATTGTCCTGCTTTAATGCCTTCCTATGAAGTCATGTGGCCAGCTCGGTCCCCTCAGCCTCACCTCATCGATCTTTGCTCCTGTGGCCTTGGCCTCAGTCTTCCCTCAATGATTTCTCACGCCAATTCTCATTTGTGTTCCTATCAAGGAATGACCTAAATAAGCCTTTAAGGTTTATTCACAACTGGTTGTTATCGTGTAGAAGAATGCGAATCGATCCATACTTATCTCCTTGTACTAAGGTCAAATCTAAGTGGATCAAGGAACTTCACATAAAACCAGAGACACTGAAACTTATAGAGGAGAAAGTGGGGAAAAGCCTTGAAGATATGGGCACAGGGGAAAAATTCCTGAACAGAACAGCAATGGCTTGTGCTGTAAGATCGAGAATCGACAAATGGGACCTAATGAAACTCCAAAGTTTCTGCAAGGCAAAAGACACCGTCAATAAGACAAAAAGACCACCAACAGATTGGGAAAGGATCTTTACCTATCCTAAATCAGATAGGGGACTAATATCCAACATATATAAAGAACTCAAGAAGGTGGACTTCAGAAAATCAAATAACCCCATTAAAAAATGGGGCTCAGAACTGAACAAAGAATTCTCACCTGAGGAATACCGAATGGCAGAGAAGCACTTGAAAAAATGTTCAACATCCTTAATCATCAGGGAAATGCAAATCAAAACAACCCTGAGATTCCACCTCACACCAGTCAGAATGGCTAAGATCAAAAATTCAGGTGACAGCAGATGCTGGCGAGGATGTGGAGAAAGAGGAACACTCCTCCATTGTTGGTGGGAGTGCAGGCTTGTACAACCACTCTGGAAATCAGTCTGGCGGTTCCTCAGAAAACTGGACATAGTACTACCAGAAGATCCAGCAATACCTCTCCTGGGCATATATCCAGAAGATGCCCCAACAGGTAAGAAGGACACATGCTCCACTATGTTCATAGCAGCCTTATTTATAATAGCCAGAAGCTGGAAAGAACCTAGATGCCCCTCAACAGAGGAATGGATACAGAAAATGTGGTACATCTACACAATGGAGTACTACTCAGCTATTAAAAAGAATGAATTTATGAAATTCCTAGCCAAATGGATGGACCTGGAGGGCATCATCCTGAGTGAGGTAACACATTCACAAAGAAACTCACACAATATGTATTCACTGGTAAGTGGATATTAGCCCCAACCCTAGGATACCCAAGATATAAGATATAATTTGCTAAACACATGAAACTCAAGGAGAATGAAGACTGAAGTGTGGACACTATGCCCCTCCTTAGATTTGGGAACAAAACACCCATGGAAGGAGTTACAGAGACGGAGTTTGGAGCTGAGATGAAAGGATGGACCATGTAGAGACTGCCATAGCCAGGGATCCACCCCATAATCAGCATCCAAACGCTGACACCATTGCATACACTAGCAAGATTTTATTGAAAGGACGCAGATGTAGCTGTCTCTTGTGAGACTATGCCGGGGCCCAGCAAACACAGAAGTGGATGCTCACAGTCAGCTAATGGATGGATCATAGGGCTCCCAATGGAGGAGCTAGAGAAAGTAGCCAAGGAGCTAAAGGGATCTGCAACCCTATAGGTGGAACAACATTATGAGCTAACCAGTACCCCGGAGCTCTTGACTCTAGCTGCATATATATCAAAAGATGGCCTAGTCGGCCATCACTGGAAAGAGAGGCCCATTGGACTTGCAAACTTTATATGCCCCAGTACAAGGGAATTCCAGGGCCAAAAAGGGGGAGTGGGTGGGCAGGGGAGTGGGGGTGGGTGGATATGGGGGACTTTTGGTATAGCATTGGAAATGTAAATGAGTTAAATACCTAATAAAAAATGGAAAAAAAAAAAAAAAAAAGGTTTATTCCTTCGTGAGGACTCAAGGCTGGAAGAGAGTAAGTTACAAATTCCCTTGGAGATATAGGTAGGAAGTGCAATGGTTGGGACCGCAGAATATGCCATGACCCCCGCCCCCACCCCCACCCATCACCCACCCTTCGTGCACTTGAGCACTGTGGGATGCTTTTTGTCCTGCCCCCCTCCCTCTGTCTGCTTCACACCAAGGCTCCATTGAGTAGACAACTCCAGGAAACCATGCCTATCCTGCATCTGTCCCATGACAAGGAAGCTAGATGCTGATCTGCGCTCTATAAAACATTCAGAGTTCAAGGAAGAGATGCGATGCATAAATGCAAAGAGAGGTCGGTAATTCTTGCATTACACTGCTCCAGAGACTTGAGGAAGATGGACTGTGTTGCCATCCGTTGCTTTCAAGCTTTCTATTAGGTCAAGTGCGCACATAGATCTAATGACAAAGCCCCAGAGCCACATCCCCCCATGCTTTAAGTGGAATAATTGT
Organism: Mus musculus; assembly: GCF_000001635.26. Lineage (NCBI taxonomy): Eukaryota > Metazoa > Chordata > Mammalia > Rodentia > Muridae > Mus > Mus musculus. The sequence goes on along the minus strand of NC_000074.6, from coordinate 115,174,312 downwards.
TGTACGGGACGGTGCCAGTGAAAGTGATTATAGGTTCTCTTGGTTTTATTATTAGTTTTCAATAAGGCGGCAGCACTGTGTCCTTGCTGTGTAGCCAGTCTTGTGCTAGATGCTTTCCAGATGCTCCCATCTCATCCTCTTTCCAAAGCCAGTCATCAGCTCTGACATCAGATGTGCTCGCTCAGGGAGGAAACTGATGCCCGAAGAAGGGACATTGCATGTAGAGTTGGCAAACACGGAAGCTGGTCCCACGGTGGCCTGTCCAAGCAGCCGCTGACATGTGTTGTCCCAGATCCAGGCTGGTTGGGAGCTGCCGCCTCTTGTGGCCTCCCCCTCCTTCTTGGGCTCCAGCCCCCTACATTAGGGCTTATTATTTGGCATCAATCACCCCCCCAATTACATGAATGCCACCGCCACGAACACTTGTAATTAAAACTGGGACGGATATCCTGCGTGTCTGCCCCTTTCCCCGCTCCTCTTTGTCCTGCTGCGGTATTATTGGAGAGAGAATGAACACTCATGGAAACAGATGCTTGCAGAATATAATGGGGCTCTGCTCCTCGGGAGAGCAGGCTGCGAGAGGGCGCAGAGAGCAGACTTAAAGGAGGCAGCTTTATTTACTCACAACTGGGGCACCGGCAGGAAGGGCACACAGGGAAGCCAAAGGGCTCAGTCACAACAGGGTCTCCACTTGCATGTTGTATCGGGTTAAGGTCCCTCTCTGCCCCACGTTTGTCCCCACAGACACAGCTTTCCCACCTGCCACATTCTTAGCACACCTGCCACCAAATGCACCTGGACTTGATCTTGGCTGACAGCTCTGTCTGTCCCCAGCCCTGAGAATCCCACCTCTCTATTCTCCAGCAAAAGCTTGGTACTCCCTTGTCTCTGCTTTGGGCTTCCCTCTGCTGGGAGAAAGCCTGCCGCTCTAGCCTTCTTTGTCCCTTGCCTATCACTGTCCTAGACATGCTCAAAGTAGGGTGGTCATAATGGCTGTCATTTGTCCAACATTTACTGGGGAATGCAGAGGGATCTGCCTGGGCCATCACCCTCGGGGTATGAGAGATACAGGTGCTAGGGCTGCATCTCTCATACCCTGAGGGTGGACCAAGGTGATCTGGTATCAGAAAACCATCAGCCACTTTATGAGGTCAACACAACTTAGCGCAAGACCCTCATCTAAGCATCTGTGGGTGAGACTCTGGGTGAACTCGGACAGCCAAGATGCTAGATGCTTCTTCTCTACTGCCCCTCTGAATTAAAATTTGCTTTCTCCCTTGTTTAGGACACAAGCTGACAAAATATCACAGGCATCTGAGACTATTCTCATTTCCTGCCTGTTGCTGTTATAACACTCTGACCAAAAGCAACTGAAGGGGGGAAAGGATTGATTTGGCTTACACTACCAGGTCACAGTCCATCATCGAGGGAGTCAGAGCAGGGGCTGAAGAAGGAACTTGGTACATGAACTATGGAGGAATGCTATTTGCTACCTCAATTTCTGGCTCACTTAGACTCATACCCAGCTAATTCCTTAATAGGGGCCAGAATCATCTGCCTAGGGAATGGTGCCACTCAGTGTGGGCTGGTTCCTACTGTATCAGTTAACAACCATACAGTCTTTCATCGGCATGCCTATAATCAATCTGATTAAAACAATTACTTGATTGAGACTATTTTTTCCTTCAGTTGTTTCTATGCTATGTCAAGTTAATGATAAGTGACTTTGTCACTGTCAAATGACAGTTAGCTTCCTGTAATCTCAAAATACCACTTTTACCTATTTTTTGGTTAATAATAGGTCTATCACTAACCATCCCTCTCTGTGTTTCTCTGTCTCTGTACCTATGCATATGCATGTATGTGGTGTGTGCGCGTGCGCACGCGCACGCGCACGAGTGCAGGTCATGGCACGTGTAGATATCAGACAACTTGCTGGAGTTGGTTCTGTGGATGCCGGGACTAAAACTTGTATGTTGATGAGTGAATTATGACAAAACTAGCATCCTTTGTGAACTTGCATGTTTTATTTTATGTAGTTAGAACACAATTCTGGAGAGCAGAAGGAGGTACAAAAATGATGGAGAGCCCCAGAATATAGAGAGTTTCTCAAGAGCAGAGCTGAGGCCCCGTACCTGTCATCCGTTGGAGCTCGGTTATTTCAAGACAAGGCAGGCAAAACACCAGAAAAGTTCAGATTGCATAGAGACATGAAGATGGCTCTGCTTTGTTTTTAAGGGTCTATCAACCATTCATTCATTCAATCATTCACTCATTCAACAGGTACATAATCAGGGCCTTGTATTTGCAAAACACTGGGCCAGCACTCCAGATATGGCTCTGAATGAACGGAGCAAGTACCCACCTGCTGCCCTCCCAGCAAAAGGCCTTCTGCAGATCCCCCCCCACACACACACACCTCCACCTTCTATTAAAGCTTTGTAATTTGGGGTGACCTATTTAGTTATCCACAATTTGTTGTCAAGAATCCCCTGAGAGCCCTGCCAACCTAAACTCACTAACATAGCCCTTCACTTTTATATACAGTGAGCATCATACTTTGTATACTTTTGCGGCAAAACTAAACACTGTAATCTCACAGCGGCTGCTCAGGCTCAGGGAGATTCCATCATGGAGGACACACAAGGAGGTCGCCCTTTGTGTGTGAAGATAGCTTGAAGCAGCACCCTCCCCTCGTACCTGCTTAGAGCTCTGTGCTGTGCACGGGATTCAATCTGTTCCTCTTGCTGGTTCAGTCTCCTTTTATGCATATTTGCCTGGGATGTCTCTTTTCTGTCTCCCTCTTTCTACCCAGCAAACTTGAACAATGGTACATGACCAAAGTAGTGAGAATCTCAACTAATGCTTACCAGCCACTTCTGTGTTGTCTTTTAAATTGGTGAGTGTATTTATTAATACTGCGATTAATCACTTTAACTACCACAGGATGGTTCTTACCATCACCCTGATTTTAATGGCAAGGAAACTGAGGCACTATGAGGTGAAGAGATGACTTACAAAAAGAACACACGTGGTATGCACTCACTGATAAGTGGATATTAGCCCAAAATCTCCAAAAAACCAAGATACAATTCGCAGACCACATGAAGCTCAAGAAGAAGGAAGACCAAAGTGTGGGTGCTTCGGTTCTTCTTAGAAGGAGAACAAAATACTCACAGGAGCAAATATGGAGATAAAGTGTAGAGCAGAGACTGAAGGAAAGGCCATCCGGAGACTGTCCCACTTGGGGATTCATGTCATATACAGTCACCAAACCCAGACATTATTGTGGATGCCAAAAAGTGCATGCTGACAGGAGCCTGATATGGCTGTCTCCTGAGAAGCCCTGCCAGAGCCTTACAAATACAGAGGTGGATGCTCACAGCCAACCAATGGACTGAGCGAAGGGTCCCCAATAGAAGAGTTAGATAAAGGACCGAAGGAGTTGAGGGAATTGCAATCCCACAGGAAGAACAACAATATCAACCAACCAGTCCCCCAAGAGCTCCTAGGGACTAAGCCATCCACAAAGGAGTACACATGGTTCCAGCTGCATATGTTGCAGAAGATGTCCTTGTCATGTGTCAGTGGGAGGAGAGGTCCTTGGTCCTATGAAGGCTTTATAGATACCTCAGTATAGGGGAACTGAGGACTGGGAGATGGGAATGGGTGGGTGGGTGGGTGGGTGGGGGAACACCCTCATATAAGCAGGGGTAGGGAGGATGGGGTAGGGGATTTCTGGCGGAGGGCGGGGGGGAGACCTGGAAATGGGATAACATTTGAAATGTAAATAAAGAAAATATCCAGTAAAAATAAATAGAAAAAAAAAGTCACTCCAGAGAAGCGAGGGGATGGGGCTTTCAGAGATATAGCCAGCCAGTGACAGAGCTTGGATTCACACTCAATGGTTAACACAGGACACTGCACACTTATCTGCAAGGACACATCAAAAGCCACATCTCAAGGTGTCCCCCGGACTGCTCTTGCAGACTTCTCAGTCCTCTCTCCCCAGCCCTGGGCTAGGGGCTGCTCTCACCCAATCCCTGGCTAGTGCTGCTCTGATTACAATCTTTCTTTCTGCCCGTCATTTCTTCCTTTACCATTGTACTCCTGTAAAACACTGTTCCCGGACACAAAGCTAGCAGCTGGTGGATGCTCATGACCTGTCCAGGTCAACAAGGGAAGGAAGGGGTAGGGGGGTAGTGACACACTGAGAAAGCATGTTTGTGATAGTGGAACAGTCCAAACTAGACAACTACCGAGTCCTGTGTGCTGTGTGCCTGAGTACTAGCTATTACTCACACAGCCATGAGATAGAGACGGAAGAGGTTGGGAGAAGCAGCTTAGCTGGCCTAAAATCCTAAGTGAGGTCTCATCATAGCCCTGGATTTTGAGTCTGATACAGGAATTAAACATGGATCTTCCGGCATGGCATTTTCCTCTTCCATTCCATCACTATCCGGGGCTGGAGAACTGTCCTCCACGGAGTGTCAAAAGAGCCAGCAGTCTGAGATGCCTTCTTTATTCAAGACACATAAGAAGCAGGTTTACCAATAAATAATGGAGAACACCACCAACTCTTCTGGTTTTGTTTCTGTTTTATTTTATTTCCTTTCCTCCTAAAATCAACTACTGTCTTGTGCTAGTCTCAGCTTTTTTTATTTTATTTTTATTTATTTACTTTTAACTATGTGTGTATCTGAGTGTGGATTTGTGCATGTGAGTGCAGTGCCCATGGAGGCCAGAAGAGGGCGTAGGGTCCCCTGGAGCTGGAGTTATAGACAGCTGGGTGTGGATGCAGGGAACTAGATTTAGGTCCTCTACATGGATAACAAGGGATCTTAACCATGGAGCCATTGCCATAGAGCTGTAGTCCAGCCTTGGATATTTCCAATCCTCATACTTTCATTAATGACCCTTGCATCTGTGGGGAACCAAAATCTGAAGCATTATATTTAGCACATAATCATATACTGAGAGAGAGGGGAGACCTTGGTTTAAGCCACTTAAGGTGCCCAGGACTCAGGTGGTTTTGCTTGGTTTCATGAGGAAGAGATGGCTTACTTTGATTGGGTGAGCATTATACGTTTGAAACAATCTCTCTGGCTTTGATAGACGTGACCTCGATTCTGACAATTATCTATTTAATTGGATCAATACAGACAGCCTACTCCCCCAAACCACTGATTCAATTAATCAGACCATTGTCAAATCTCTTCTCCTCTTGGGGTCTGCATAGACATGGACCAAGTGGCAATTTCTTCCAAGATAGGCAAGGAAGTCAATAGTCCCCTTTTGGATGAAGTATCTGATTGCTCACAAATTACACAAATCACATCGATTGCTGACAGATCCCAATGTTCGTGGAGCACTATTTGGCTTTGGCTTCAGAGGATAGCTAGTATTTAATTAATGACTGTCAGATATAATATACACTATTATAATGACCAGAAAGCAGTTGCCTGCTGATTTTATACAATAGAACAAATATTTTGGAACTAGCATTAAGGAGGAAGAGTCAGTAGGGACACCATGAGAGACCATAAATGAAAATGTCACTGCCATATTTAACCTGGAATATTCTTGGAAGCCATGATGGTTCTGACTCGTACGGAACTCGTTCCCCTTTTCGTTTCTGCTTCGACTACAAAGAAGCTCAGGCAATTTTTTAGTGTAAAAATATTAACTTATTCCATGCGGAGGCTTGCAAAATATGTACTTTATTCCGCCTGTTTTTAATTTTGGCATGTAGTATTACTGATTCGTTGCATAGTGACTCTACAGGCTAGAGACCAGCCAGCTAGAGCCTACAGACCAAATCGTGCCCTCCAGTCTGTCTTTGGATAGCTCACGGGCTTAGTATAACTGTCCACGGTTGACTACACAAAAATGCAAAGATGGATTTACTCACCCTGAAACTTGCAATGGCAAAAATTTAATGGTTTTAATGGTTTTTGTTTTATAAAAACAATGGTTTTATACACACACGCACACAGAGCAAACTAAAGAATATATTTTTATGACATATAGAAATCAAATGTTGGTGTCCATAAATAAAGTTTTACTAGAACACAGCTATGACCATTGGTGGGTGTGTTGCCCATGGCTATTACAAAGGCAGAGATAGATAGTTGTGATAACTACAATCGAAGACCAAAAAGTCTGAAGTATTTACTATGTGACTCTACCAGAGAAACAGGTAGCCAACATGTCTCAGGCTTTCTCCAGCATTTTGTGTCCTCTGGTATGGGACAGTTGGATAACTCACATGCTAGATAATACAGAGAATATGTATCTCCCCAGCCTGTGGTTAATGCCACTGTATACATCATTCTTCCTGATATAGATCTAGTGGTAATATTATCCAGAGGATCCGAACTCCATGTTTGTCTGTTTGTTTGGTTTTGAGGAAAACAAGTGACACTTTTAGGAGAAACACACAGCCTACTATGTTCATTTTCAGGAGACTAAGGGTGGTTGCTTTGGCTCCCCCTAAATTTCCCAGGGAAAGGGTTGTGTCTATTACTCTAGAAGGGTGTGGCCCGGGCCTTGGTTACAGAAGCAGTGAGGCAGGAACATCATGGTGATAAAGAAACAGGTGATAAAGAAACAACAGAACTGTAGGAAACGGAGCATCTACTGAGCTCAGAAGATCGGGCGTGGTAGACACATCAAGGGCAAGGATGGAGAGCCAGCTTTGGGACAAATAAAATAGTGCAAGACAAAGCTTAGGAACATTCCTGAAGCTTGTGCTCTTGACCTTTAAAAAGCAGGTGGTAACACCACCATCTAAAAAGTAACGTAGGTGGGGTAGTCTGGAGACTGGAGAAAGGGGTGAAATGACCGACCCAAGTCCATGCTCTCTAATGGACACAAGGCAGCTAGAGAGCAGCCAGCAACAGAGAACATCTGGTTGTATCAGCACCTCTATCCGTCCCCTGTGGGAGGAGAACTGAATAGTACTTTCCAGTGATACGGTAGGAGGGATTTCAGAAACCTTCCAAACTTGCCAGATTTTTTTTTTTCCCAAACATGCAGGGCTTTGGGGAAACAAATCACAGCTTCATCAGAGGATGGAAAAGACAGTGTAGAATTGAGAAATGCATGGGAGCGGGTAGGAAACAGAGGTGCTACAGGTGTGGATAGCCAAACTGATGAATGGCTGTGAGCAGGGCCAGCCCTCCTCCTAAAAGTGGCATGTCATTGGCTAAAAGCAATCGCTCATTGGAAAAGAAGTGGGCATCTCCTACGTGGTACTTCCTTGGGTTCTCACTTTTGTGTGACAGCTGTGATGGAGAATAGTTACCAATCTGCAAAGGAAGACATGGGGTCAGGGTAAGGCAGATGAGTAGAGGGAAGGAATGTGACTGGGAAAAACACCTAGCAGGTCATTCAGTCCCTCTGACTTCAGAGTCTTAGCAAGACCAGAGGGCCTTGTGAAACTGGAGTCTCCTATGCTCTGTGTGCTGTTCGCTCACCGGCACCTATGACTGTACCTAGAACATGGTAGGAATTCAAGGGAAGCTAAGTGCAAACAATCAGATCGTAAGGCATGACCTGATGGATAGACGTTCCGTGGACCTCCACATTTAAATTGAGGGAGAATGCAGCCCCTTGTGAGTCACAATTGAGCATCCGTTTTCTGCTTGTCCTCTGTCCATTGGATTCATCTTTCTCTGGCATCTTGGGGAGGGAGCATTCCTATCTGAGTGCAAACATACTCGATATGGTGACTTATTTCCTGGGGACACATGAACAAGTGTTATAGGACACTGACACTAGATAGTCAAGGTCCAACCAAAGGCCAACTTGTTGAACTGATCATATTGTGCTTCGAGGAGCATGAGTGACACCCATATAGTTGTGTCACCCTAAAGTCTTACGCCATTATGGATAATGACTTCCTAGAATGCATCATGGGGTCCTACTTTCAACTGACCTTTGGCTGCCAAGATCCTCTAGCATCTTCCATGATCGCTTGCAGTGGGCAAGGGCCGGGGGCGGGGAGGGGGCAGTGGCTACAATTCCAACAGGGGTCCTATGACCTTCGCCTCCCTCCTCCTATTGTAATGTCAAAACTCCATTACAGTTACCATAGCCTTAACTGTCTCTGTACTGTTTAAGTCAATTTGTTGCTATGGCTACCAGGCCAAGGTAATCTCAGCTCCAAAATGGCAATGGATTGTTATGTTAGAGTGGGAGAAATAAAGCCAAACTCCAACATGGGTAGTCACTAAGTGAATACTCACGGAAGCAGAGGATGCCCACTAAATGCTAGGGCAAGAGAAGTAGATGATTAGACACTGAACGTAAGTAGGCAAGAGACGGGGGTAAGGGAGAGTCTACATTTGCCCTGGGAGGTAATAGAGCAAAGAAATCTTTAATCCCAGCACCCAAGAGGCAGAGGCAGGCAGATCACCATGAGTTCGAGTCCAGCCTGGTCAACAGAGACAGTTCCAGGACAGCCAGGGCTAAACATGGAAAACTTGTCCCCCAAAACAGAAAAGTCAACAAATAAAAAAAAGAGAGAGTCTGTATTTGACAAAACTGGACTAGAAGCACTCACCAGCCCTGTCCTCTGGAGAAAGGGCTTTATATTTCACCCAGGTTTGTCCATCTATGAAACTGGGGCGTGGGGGGTTCAATAACTATCTGCCTTAAAAGAATGAGTCTATAAATCACTATTGGGGAACACATGCAGAGAAGGGGGAATCTGATGGATGTTCAGAAGGCAGCAATAGAGATTAGGTTAGCTTGTTTTTGTCAGGTCTAGTGAAGCCCCAGGTTAAAGAGAGAGAGAGAGAGAGAGAGAGAGAGAGAGAGAGAGAGAGAGAGAGAGAGAGAGAGAGATATTCTCCAAAACTCAAAAATCTTAGAAACCTTCACAGACACTGCCGGAGTTGCTTGAACCAAATGCAGCCACGTTTACATTTTTCATACCATGGAAAATTGAGGGGATGGCACAGGACAACACAGACATCTTGAGAAAATTTAAAGGCTCTAAAGTCTTTTTCCATTCAGGGACAATAGAAAACAGGAAACCATCAATAATGTGTCCGTGCCCGGCTGCTGGCTGAACACTCCCCAGGAAAGTATATTTTGATATAAATCAGAAGCTGGGCACAGCACGCTCTAGGCTGATGTGTTGTAACCACCCCTCCTGCGATCCCATCCCGGCAAAGATGTTGAAAAGCTTTCAAACTTGACAAAACCCAGGCCCTTCCTTAAATAGCAGTAACCCTTCCCAGAGAGGGATCTCGCTCCCTGCCAGCTCACAGACCCAAGTCAGGCTCGAGCGAGGAAAGGAGGAAACGCAGAAGATGGCTCAGCTCCCCAGCGGCTCTCAGGAATTGACAGATTCTAAATTACTGCCCGGGAAGTATGTCGAATGCCAGCTGACAAAAGGACAAGAGGAAGAAAAAAATCGGGAAGCCAATAGAGCCTCCTCTGGTCCTCTCTGGGGAGGGGATGCCTCTTGTGATCTTGTTAGTTACTAAACCAGGAAACCAAATGAAAACCTGTGATTACAAACACCTGACAGGGAGGTACTGAGCAAGTGAAAAGACTGAGTTGGGTGGGGGGCTGCCTCCCTGGGGTGGAGGCAATTTGACTGAAAAGAAAGAAGAGGAGGAGGGGGCAGAGGAAGAAGAGGAAGAAGGAAGAAGAAGAGGAGAAGAGAAGGAGGAGGGAGAAGGAAGAAGGAGGAGGGAGAAGGAGGAGGAATGGGGAAGGAGGAAGAGGAGGAGAGGAAGAAGGGGAAAAGGAAAAAGAGAAGAGGAGAAGAGAAGGAAGAGGAGAAAGGAGGAGGAAGAAAAAGAGGAGGAGGAAGAAGGAAGAAGAAAACGAGGAGGAGGAAGAAGGGAGAAGAAAAAGGAGGAGGAGGAAGAGGGGGAAGAAGAGGAGGAAGAGGAGGGAAGGAGGAAGAGGAAGAGGAGGGGAGGCTTCTGTAAGCTTCCAGCGGACTTCAGATTGGGTCCCCCAAGTTGCTGGGTACATTAATACATCCCTGAGGTGCTTGCCCAGCTCCAGGGAGATCTCAAGTGCTGGACAAGATTTAACCCTTGGTGAGTGGGATGGAAGGGCCAAGTCCTAACAGAACAGTAAGTGCTGTACTTTGTAGGCACACTGGCACACAAGACCCTTGTCACAGATGTTTGAACCTTGAGTTTGTACTTCAGAAGAGTTCACAGAAAAGAAGACAGAAACTGCAAGGAAAACTCCAGAGGAGATGAAAGCGTTATCAGAAGTGAGCAGAGACCAGTTGCCTTGTGGGGATGCTGTTCTCAGGTCGGGCACACTGATGCAGGATGCTCTGCTTCCCAGGAATGTGTGACTGTAGATCAGAGCCTACAAGGATGGACATCTGGCTTTTATTTGAAGTGAGGAGTTCCCACCCCCATGCAAAGATACCAGTAAAAGTTCTCCCCCTGAGCCTGAGCTGAGGTGTCAGTCCGCTCTGTCCCTCCCAGGCGCACAGTCCACACTCAATTGGAACCTAGGGATTCAAGACAGGAGAGGGTCTGAAGGAAGAGACTGCGAAGAGTATCTTATGGAGGGCTGCCGTATGTTATGATGTCGGCCTTCAGTCAGGCTTACAGAATGGCTGAGTCTGGCACTGACTAGGGAAGAGACGTGCTGTGGGGCAGGACTAATAGGATCTGAGGTTGAACCCCTGTGTTCCTTGGTGCTGGCTTGCCTCCCAGAAAGGGAAAAGGCTGGTGGGACAAACTTGAAGACCTTCAAGCCCTGTGCAGATTCCATTCCTTCTGTTGCAAAGTACAGCTTTGTCTTGTCTCCCTTGCCCCAGACCCACCCTCACATCCCTTCTCCATCCTGTTGAGCTATGCACCCTTTCCCACTGCACCCCGCTTCTTTCAAATACTCTGACAAAGGCAACTTAGGAGAGAAAGGTTTAGTTGTCAATTTCAGTTTACACCACACCAAGGTGGCAGGGAGGTCAACACAGCAGGAGTTTGAAGTGGCTGGTCACAGTCAGAAGAGAACAATTAATGCATGTATCCGCTCTGTCCCCCTGTCTAGACAACAGTCCCCACGATTCCTGTTTGGAGAATGGAGACACCTACAGTGGGCAGGTCTTCCCCTCTCAAAGTAAGATAATCCCCCAACTATGGGCCCATTCCTTACTTCTGGTCCTATCACCTTGACAACTAATACTAACTCTCACGACCTAGGACGGAGCCTGATGCTTAACAGCAACTGCCCACTGAATGGAGACGAGACCTCTGTCCCCTGCTCCTCGAATGCCCTCAGGGTATTCCGTGTGCACCGGTTTGCCGTGATTTGTTTTCCTCTTGGTCTGAGCTGTGCTCTAACTATGTGCTGAGAACTCATGTGTGACATAGGCTGGATAGAGTTCTGTGAAAGTGGCTATGCCTACACAGAACTTCAGAATGTGACCTCATTTGGAAATGGAGCCTTTGAGATGTAATCAATGGAGATGAGGTAAGGTTATTGGGTCAAATCACTATGGCTCCCAATTCTGGTAACTCTTCTACTTTTTGTTTGTTTTGTCTTGTTTTTAAAGGATATCCTATAGAAACATGG